>NC_142937.1:62120662-62163162 GCF_046866305.1 Octopus bimaculoides | reverse complement strand
CCAAGTCATATAGACTCATAGGATAAGTTTTCCAGTTTCCATGGCACATGTATTTCCCCACTGGATGAGATGCAGATCTGTCCCAGGATTACTAATTTCTGTCAGTTGAGTAAACTGGATCAATGTGAAATTAAGTTTTTTGCTCAAGGAAACAACACATCACTTGCTCCAGGAATAGAAACCACAATCTTACAATTATAACTCCAACAACTCAACCATTAAGCCACTCCCCTCCTTCACACAGGGTGCAATTGACCCCTGTATGCTTACTGATGTTTGCATACAAGTTTGAAGAAGATAGGTGATGAGACAGATCCTTATGAAATTCTAATCAATAAGCCAATGATTTTTATGGTCATATTTGTTAGCCATCTGGTCGTTATTGAAAGTTAAATCAATAAATTTAACAATGCCCTTTATCAACAGGGTTTTTATAATTGTTTGTCAATCTGAGTCACTGAATGTGAATCTCATATGCACTGAGCTCCATAACAGAACTGACAGTTTAAGTCAAAAATTCTTTTAATTTTCTTTCTTAAGACCTACAGGGAAGTATTCAATGTGTGTCGGATGTATATTATCAGAATCTCACCTAGTTTCCTCTGTCTTGATATTTAGCAGCTCTGCATAATTGAAATAAGGTTTACAATATTACCTTGAAGATCCTGAGATTTATTGTTGTTGCTCCAGTTTACACTTAGTGCGATCATGATAGCGTTGGCAAGTGATCAAAAACATTCTCACCATGTCCATCCTGTCCTTTTCTTCGGAAATATGTTTCAAGGGTCAGATTATTGAATGTATATTTTCCTTTTTCTAAGATGGTAATATGTGATTTGACTGAGATTTTGCTGCTAATTTTAGGAAGTCAAGTAATCAAAATATTTTGATCATTTTCCATTGACAAATAGGGTTTTGTGCATCACAAATGTACTCATAACACTCCTTGTTATAAGCTGCATTTTTTGACACTTCAAACATTAAAATTGCCAACATAGATTAGAAGCAAATCCGAATATTGCCCAAAAATTGGATATGTGTATTTTTTGTTTTGTTTTAATTCTCCAATTGTAATTATTTTGAAGGAAATTTTTTTAAAAAATTAAACTTTAGTATATAGGTTAATATGAATTCAATGATGTACAAATTTGATATTCATTTATTATATCTATATTGATTATTATTGATTATTACAATCAATTAATCAATAACCATTGCCTAGGGAGGCTGTAAGTGCATAGTAATCTCCTCTTTCCATCTTTCCCAGTCATCAGCCAGCCACATGTTCTCTCCCATCTTCCTCTCTGCCCATTGCATGATGGTTCTCAATCACCTCTTTTGAAGTCTTCCTATACAAAGGTGGAGTTCATCCAAGCATGACTGTAATTGCTAGAGTTATGATGTCATAGTGTCATGTTACTTGACCAAATTACCATTTATTTTATTGGGTAGTGATTATATAAGGAATATGATGTGTTATGTACAGAATATACAGAATATATTATATGACTAGTGTGACTGAAGTGAAGGTGTTTTGCATAGGATGCGGGTTGTGCTTAGCAGGGTGGTGTTATGGACTGAGTATAGAGTTGTGAGCCCAGTTGAGTTTTTTTTTTTAATGTTTTGCTTTTGTTTATCTTTTCCACACCTTGTACTCCAACTATTTTAGGTACTGTTTACACTTTTGTACCCATACCATGAATTCCCTTGGTTTAGAATAGACACACTGTATACTTGTGTGTCATAAGAGGTGACTGAAAGAACTGAAGGCAGGAAGAGCCTCTAGCTGTAAAACTGTGCCTCAGGAAAACTATCCAACATAGACCAGCCAGGAAAAACCAATGTAAACTGTCGGCGATTTCACTTGCATGTCTTATATCCAACTCATTTCAATTTTAGAATTTAATGAAGTTTCACATTTTCTCAATCTGCTTCAAGGTGATGCTTCCATAACTCATTCTTCATGAGTCCTAGCACTCCAATGACCACTGATATTATTTTGGTCTTCATGTTCCACATCTTGTTAATTTTGATCTTAAGGTTTTTGTCTTTTTACTTGGTCAGCTTCTGTGACTTTCATAGTGGTGTTGTGTTTTGAAAGGTGTTGCAATATCTGTAAGTATACACATCCTGTCCTTGTCCTGGATAACAATGCCAAGCTTGTTGACTTTTATCTTTCACAGCATGGACAGGCCTATCTCAGAGGATGGTAACATCATTGTTGTCAGTGACCATGTTTATCTGGTGTTCATGCCACATCTCAGTTGTCTTCATCTTATAACTTCTGCATTTTGTAAAACCCAACAGCATTTCTTTGCCACAACAGATAATTTAGGAAAGAGCAAAGAGAAAAATTATATAATTCTGCTTATAAGAAGACAGAAGCAGATTAAATTTTACCTCATATCAAATAGTACAACAAGGACATAGCAGGAGAAATAATCTCAAATGAAAACAGCACTATCTGCTGTACTTTTAAAGTGAAAACACAATCAAAACAGAGGCTGAAATTGTCAGATATACTTCTGACCATATATCTGTGCCCCAGTAGATGGGTTACAGAAAGCACAAGAATCATAATAAGAGAAAAGGAACATGATGTAGACTTATGTCATTTTTTTCTTTTTTTTTTTTTTTTCACAGTAAGGAAGAGTGATAAATGCCACCTTAAAGGAAAGTGAGTTGTGGTGAAGGGTGTCTAAATTGACTTGCAAGTCTAAATGACTCCCAAAGGCCAGAGTTGTGCCAAAGCTGTGCCCAGTGAAAGATGCAGAAGTGAGGAATATGAAGTTGATGATACAAGATGGAAAACATAGTCTTATTGTATTTGTTGGAGTAATACATGCCTTAATGCTGGAAGAACAAGAAGTTTAAGCAAAATCAAGGAAAACAAAAATAATGAAAATCAGCAGTAACAAAACGAATGACAGAGCTAAGAGTTTCCAGAGAATTTTGTGTAAGTAACGATAGAAGATTATCAACATATCGAGAAAAGTACCAGCAAAGTTATATAGTAACATGGAAATATCTTTAGGTCCAGTATCACAAATCAATGAGAAAATGCCTTGTTCCCTAAAAGTAACAACCTTTTGTAGCACACTTCCATTGTGTGATGAGAAAGAAACAATTACAGATGAAAATATGAAAGGAAGAAAGAGAAAAATATCACAAAAGTAATCCTTCCCCCAAAAAATAACAAGGAATATGCAGAGGATGAAGGTGAACTAAACTTCACCATTCTTTAAAATTTAAACAGTTGATCAACAATATACATCTGTGAAGCCACAGATTTAATAATGCAGGTTGAAAATTATGCAAATATAAACAACAAGATTACAAGGAAAATTAAATTAAGACAAACTTTTAAAAATACTTTCCAGGGATTGATTTGATGTCTTTCAATACTAAATATTACAAAAATAAATGCTCAATACTGCATTCGGTTGCACTCAAAAATACAATTGAAGAAATGGTCAAGTGAGCAGAGTCATAGACTAACCAGCTCAACTTAACTGGAGAAATCTTTCATCTTACACCTTTACACCATATCTTGCTTCAGTTAAGTGTTTTATTGTATTTTTTTATTTCCTAAAATTTATGTGGTTGTGCATACATGTGTGCATATATATGTATATATATGTAGATATGTGTATAGCTTTAAATTTCTTTATATGGCATTCCATATACTGAATAACATCTTTTAATCCCTCTCTTCATAATTTGTCAATGTTTTTGTTTTTTTTTGTTTTTGTTTTTTACATTCTATGCTATTGTCTCTCTATTTGTAATCATTAGAGTAAGCTTCATTTTTTTTTTTTGTATCACTTCAAGTTGTTGTGGCTATAAAAAAAATCATAATCAAAACATTGAGTTCTGCTAAGTTCTGATTTTCAGTTGTAATGGTAGAGAAATTTATTTCATTTTTTTTTTTTTTTTTTTTTTTTGACAATAACTTTGTACTTATACCATGTACTTGAGACTTGCTAAATTAATGAAGACTTTTGTTGTTATTAATGATTCTTCAATTAGTTTACATTTCCATTGTATATTCAGAAATCATTTTTTGATACCTTCTAGTATTTACTAAGTTCCTCTCATTTTTGTATTATCTTTCAAGTGTTGAAATATCACTTTATAATGCAGATGCAGAGATAAGGATTTACATACAGTTGTTTAGATAATGTTCAAAGCATTTTTATGAAATGTGAAAAATTCACGTGAGGAATAAAATACAAAATTAGAATTATGCAGCAATTTTTCAAACACACAGTAATGGATGGATTATTGCAAGTGCTGAAGTTTTCAGTTCTTTTATTTTATATAGTATAGAACTAACACAAATATACCACACTTGAAAATTATTTGAGTACTACAATAGATTATAATTGTTAATTATTATTTATGAAATATTTGAAAGTTAGTTTAAAGTACAAGATACACAGAAATACATACATTATGTAATATTCAGATACACACACATACATACATATACATATATATATATACATATATATATATATATATATATATATATATATATATATATATATATACATATACAAATACATATTTAAAAAATTCAACATTAAGAATAAGAATTATTTTTATATAAGAAATATTTATTTAGGAAATAAATTAAATCATCATCATCATCATTTAAAATCTGTCGTTTATACTGGCATGGTTGGATGGTTTAACAGGGGCTGGCAAACCAGAGAGCTGCACTGGCTCCATTGTCTGCTTTTGGGATGGTTTCTACAGCTGGATGCCCTTCCTAATGCCAACCACTTTACAGAGTGTACTGGGTGTTCTTTATGTGGCACCAAATGGACAGGGAATTAGCAGACCTATAAGTGTGCCAAACAACAAGTCATGTTATATGTAGATATTTACAGTTCTTTATGTTTTTAGTTTAAATCTCACTTAGGTCAACTTAGCTGTTCTTTATTTTAGGGTTGATAAAATAAAGTTCCATTCAAGTTTTAAGTCAACATTACCAACTAAATCCCTTTCTCAAAACTGCAGTAAAATACAAGGGTTGACTTAATTGATTAATCTCTCTCTGCAAATTTATGGTCTTGTGCCTATTGTTAAGATTTATATTTAATATTAATGCAATAATAAAGTAAATATGAAATAAATTCCACCCCACCCCAAGAGCCAATAAGAAAGAGATTGGTTTCAGTCAGTACACCAGAGGGGGTACTGGCAAACCGAGGTGGTGACCTGTGACTATGTATTGTGTCTCTTTGCCTCTTCCTAAAAGTAATCTTGCCATCCATCCTTTAATTCTGAGAGAACCCATCCTTGTTGCGCCTCAAAACAGTCTCGTTTGATCCTGCCAAATTTCTTTCAAAAGTTCTGCTCCACAATACATAAGTAAAATGAAAGGAATAATCAAAAATATCCTGATAAAAACAGTTAATTAGCCATTCCCTTAAATATTTTTTTAGTAATAATCCACAATAAAAGACATCTAGGTCTAACAACCAAACAATTGCAATTTTGACTTAGTTGGGTCTCATTCTGCACAGTCACAACTATGTATTTTGTTTATTATTCTCTTTACTTTTAACTTATCAGACCTGTCAATGTTAATTCCCTCCAAATCTTTATATCTCTCAGTCATCTAGCAAGTACTGGTAATACTTCTTTTAAAGAGATCAGATAAGATTGAAACATATCTCTATTTGCCACGGTGGAGTGGGGGGGGGGGGGAGATCAGACTCACTTCCCATAACAAGCTTTTATTCAATTTTACTTCAACTGGAATTCAGAGTTATCTCTCTTGCCTATCCTGTGCAGAACTTCTATCTTTTCTTTTATTTCTTACTGGTTTCAATCATTAGACTGCAAACAAGCTGGGGTGCCACCTTGAAGGATTTCAGTTGAATGAATTGACCCAGTTCATACTTTTCTTTTAAAGGCTGATACTTATTCTATTGGTCTCTTTTACCAAACCACTTAGTCATGAAGACATAAATACACCAACACTGGTTGCCAAGTGGTGATGTTTTTTTCAGCCAGATGCCCTTCCTAATACCATCCACTTTATAGAGCATACTGGATGCTTTTTATGTGACACCAGCATAGACAGTGAATTAGCAGAACTATGTGTGTCAAACAACATGCCATGTGATAGATAGATATTTACAACTCTTTATGTTCTTAGTTCGAATCTCACCAAGGTCAACTAAAGGGACAAACACAGACACAAAGACACACACACACACACAAGACAGGCTTTTTACTCAACCTAACTTAAAATTAATTCTTGATATTGTTTTAACTCATCACATTACTCCCTGCTTAACTATATGTTTACAAAGCAGATAATGACCAGGAGAGAATTAATAAGCATACGCTTTATAATGTTATTAACTAACTTTCCTTATATGCTCATTCCACAATCTAAACTACTGGATGATTAATTACGGTCAGTGACTAATATTCAAACACTTTGATGCCATCAGAACTACAAACACTCTGCTAGACTGTTCATAATGCTGATAGCATCAAAGCTGAATGAGGCTACAATAGGTTAAAGTTATTGTCTTTCACTCGTAAGATTTGTGTTTTCTGTAGAAGGGAATAACCATCCAAAATATTTGAGAACAAGGTTAAATACACAGCTAGCAGGTATCCCTGGGTATGTATTACTGGATATTCTTCTAACTTATAGACTCAGATACAAAAATGATACACTGTATTCATTCGCAAAGCTTTGCTTAAAGACATCCAGTAAGACCAAAATATATCTGGACCCCATTTGTCTGCAGCAAGAAATTTTCTCCATGACAAAACATAGTGAATGGTTTGCTTATGAGTTCAAACATACCACAAACATATTTGAACTGGTAATAACATTGCATATCTGGAGTTGTTATAGTAGTAATGAAGATCAGATTTGTAACTTCTTGGCAATACATATGAATTAAAAGTAACTTCAGAATTGTCTCCTTTGTTTCCTTTTACCAGAGTTAATTATTTAGAAAATGATTTTTCTCATCACTAAGGCTAACATATGAGCATCAATTTTATTCTTAGATATATAAGTGCAGGCATGACTGTATAAACCCTCAGTTGCTTCCTAGCCACATGATTCTGGCCCGGGAATTGAACTCATTACGCCATGATTGTAAACCTGATGCCCTAACCATTGAGTCATGCAACTTCACTATGTATGTATGCATATGTGCATGTGTGTCTGTCCCACCCCAACCCCCACCAACACTTGACAACCAGTGTTGGTTTGTTTACATTCCCATAACTTAGCAATTTGGCAAAAAGGAGCCAACAGAAGAATTACCAGATTTTAAAAAAATAAGTACTGGGGTTGATTCATTCATCTAAAACCCCTTCAATATGATGCCCCAGAATGGTCACACTTAAAAAAAATAAGCATTAAATTTACTGTTGGTTAAGCTAGAATTAAATATCGAACAACAATTTACATTTAAATAAACCTAAACAATATTTCTTATTTCTTTATTGCCCACAAGGGGCTAAACATAGAGGAGACAGACAAGGACAGACATAGGGATTAAGTCAATTACATCGACCCCAGTGTGTAACTGGTACTTAATTTATCGACCCCAAAAGGATGAAAGGCAAACTCGACCTCGGCGGAATTTGAACTCAGAACATCACGGCAGACGAAATAGCGCTAAGCATTTCACCCAGCGCACTAACGTTACTGTCAGCTCGCTGCCTAAATAATAACCCTAAACCCTAACCCTAACCCTAATGGGTACTGTGCTACAAGCTGTATATAAATATATATATATATATATATATATATATATATATATATATATATATATATATATATATTATCTTGTATTTGTTTCAGTCATTAGACAGTGGCCATGCTGGTGCACCACCTTGAAAAGACTTTTAGCCAAATGAATCTGCCCCTGCACTTCTTTTGTCTTGTTTTTTAAAGCCAGGTACTTATTAAATCAGTCTCCTTCACTGAACTGCTAAGTTACAGGGATGTACATACACCAACACTGGTTGTCAAGCTGTGGGGGGGGGGGGGGCTGGACAAAAAACACATACACAAAGATATATATACATAGATACATATATATATGTGTGTGTGTGTGTGTGCATATATATGTATGTGTGCATGTGTGTGTGTGTTTTATATATATATATATATATATATATATATATATATATGACAGACTTCTTGCAGTTTCCATTAACAAAATCCTCTCACAAGGCCATGGTAGGTCTGAGGCCATAGTAGAAGACACTTGCTCAAGCTCCTTACTACACAGCCACGTGTGTACATATGTACATCTGTACACACACACACGCATGCACACACACACGTATGTACACACACACACATACGCTACATTTACTCCTTTATCAGAAAAATTTCAAGAAACATAAATATTCACATAAATATGCATAACAATATATAAATATAATGCATAATTTTCTTGTCTTAGTCTTAAAGTGTACCCACCAAACTGTCTACCCGTCTAAACCCACCCACTTACCTTTCTAATTTATCTAAGTGTATGTGCACATATATATGTAAATAGATACATGTGTATGTGTATATATAAGTCCAAATGTCAGAATATGGAAACAAACAAATATAATGTATCACTAACATGTATGTGTGTGTGTTTGTGCGCGTGTGTGTGCACACATGCATGCGAGCATGTGTGTGCATGCATGCACGTGTGTATAACATGTATGTGTTAGTGATACATTATTCTTGGTTGTTTCTAGATTTTAACACTTGGATTCAGTTTGAAATAATCTAAGTAAAGAACTATATTAATTGACAAAAGTTCCAAAAATTCCTTTTGCTGCAAACAGGGGAGGGACAGAGACAGGAAAGCCATACAAAATCTACCTCCATGAATTCTTTGTGAACCACACAAGCATGGAAGATTCAGGGTTAATATAATGGTGATGAAGTTAAATGCATGAAACAGTATAAAACATTTTTTTTTAAATACACACACACTTGCACATATGCATACATATAAACAAGCATATATATATATATATATATAATAATTTTATCTATGAAATCTCAAAGCAAATGGTCTGATGGATAATAGAATCCGTGTGATTATCATTTGATCTCCAGAACTGTTATGTAAAGAATTTTAGTCTCAGAAGAGAAAATGGTGTGGATGAATATTTCATCTTCTTCTACTAAATGATACCAACCTTGAGAAGTTAACAATACCACCTTTTATCTTTTATCATTAACTTGAAGAATTTTTGTCGAACACATCATACCTTGTCCTTTTTTTAAGTCTGGCACTTACTCTATCGGGCTCTTTTGGCAAACTGCTAAGTTACAGAAATGTAAACAAAGTGGTGGGGGTGGACAAACAAAAGAAACACACACACATACATATTATATATATATATATATATATATATATATATATAATTATATATATATATATATATATATATATATATATATATATATATATATATATATATATATATAATTATATATATATATATATATATATATATATATATATATATATACACACACATACATATATATATGAAATGTATGACAGGCTTTTTTTCAGTTTCCTAGTTAACTATGAATTTCCCTAGATAACTATCTTCCTCAAAAGTAGCAAAAAAAAATCATAAACAAGGAAAATCTGTTCAGCTAATAATTACCTCGATTTGTTCACTATAGGAATACATATGTATGTATATTTCTCCAATGGGATTAAACTGTGTTCAAATTGCTCCTTTACAAAATAATGTATTCTAGCAAAATATAAGCCATTTTCTGTAATAGAAATAATCCTATAATGAAAACATTTTCTCATTTGAATCAAACTTTGAAATTGGACAGCTAGATCAGCCAGCCAGCAGTGAAGAAAATAAAATATTCTGAAATTAATTCTAAAACTAAATTGAATTGTAAAACAAATTTAGATTAGGCAGGTAAAGAAAAATACAAAACAACAGATTCTTACATGTGGCTCTCAAAGATTTATGGAATGAAGAAACTAAAGAAAATAACTGTAACCATTAATAGATGTGTCCAACATAATGATATATTGTTAATTTCAGAAGGTTTGAAAAATGTTATGGAACATTCTTCTCCATAGAAAGAAACTGGTAGTTACACACTTAAATACCAAATTTATTATCTATTTATATCTTATATGATATTATGCTGTCCTTCATTTTAATAGTGTTAATTACATGATTGTAGAACTAAACACACTGTTTCTGGCACTGAAAAACGTTCTTTTCTAAAAGATAATCTTCATTTTGTTCAATGCATATTCAATTTTTATTAACTGTCCTTCTGGAGGTATGTAATATTTATTTATTGCTATTCAGAAGGAAATAATACACTTAAGAATTATGTACTTTCATCATGTATAGGAATGTTACTTTAAAATAGATTCTTTGGTTTTCAGAATGTGTTCTTTAAATAGATAAATGAGTACAGACGATTATTAATTTTGTTGAATTTAAATAGTTTTACTTGCTCCATATTTAACAGATACCCCATTCAATAATTCCGAAGAAGATGTAATTGCTTTCTAAGTCATTCTTTTTTTCTCTCTATTCTTGCCAAGATAACAAAATCAGTATGTCAAAACATTTAATATTAGCTACAGTATGTGAAACAAAAGAGGGTAAATAGAAGTAGATTGTAAATTATACCAATATTTTGCTACTTTGAACAACTAATCTCTTTGATTTTAATATTCATTTTGTCTTTCCTTTATATTCCATTCACATATATCTCTTTTTTTAAATTACTATTGTGTACCACCAAAATCTGTTATTATCCAGTTTGAATAAATTCAATTTCAAATTGCTAACAAAATGAAAGATTTTTTCCATAATCTATTTTATATTAAATAAAGCAATAAAACAAAAAACAATCACTAACATTGCCCCATCATCATCATGTAAAACAATTTGAAAAATTTACTTAGATAGTAAATTTTTTTTTCTGTTTTGTAGTATTGTTTTCCCTACGTTTTTGCTAGTTTAACTTTCTTCTGATTGGTTCAAAAATACCAATGAAATTTTAAAATATCATTTTTTTAATAAGAATATAGTACTGATTTCATTTTTCTTTGATGAAAATCAATTTCTTTGACAATCAATCTGAGCAGTATTTGTGAGTAAATCAAACAAAATTTAATGTTCCCAATATAATTTTAGATGAATAAGATATAATCTGTGTTTTTTTTTCTTTCAATAATTAATCTTTTGATATTACAATAATTTTACAAAAAAATTCCAATTTTTTCAGCTATTATTATTATTATTATTATTATTATTATCATTATTATTATTATTATACAAAAGCAGACTAATATATACATGCATAAAGTAACTTGCATTTTTAGGCTAAGTTTAATTGAAGTTTTCAGTGCCAGACAAAAGGTGCAAAAAGAACACTTTTTATCTTGCGATGAGAAGTCTAAATCAAATTAGTAAATATGTTTGGGTATTAATACTTTGGAATATTTATTTATAAAATGGTTAAAACCTAGACAGAAACAGAAAGAAATATTTAAACATCAATAATTTTTTTTGGCCACATTAATGTTCTGAAAGCATACATACATACTTACACATATGTGCATATATATATATATATATATATATACATATATATATATATATATATATATATATATATATATATATATATATATATATATATATATATATATATATAGATAGATAGATAGATAGATAGATAGATAGATAGATAGATAGATAGATAGATAGATAGATAGATAGATAGATAGATAGATAGATAGATAGATAGATAGATAGATAGATATATATATATATATATATATATATATATATATATATATATATATATATAGAGAGAGAGAGAGAGAGAGAGAGAGGGAGAGAGAGAGAGAGAGAGAGAGAGAGAGTATAAGAAATGAGATTGATACTGAATTTAAATAAAAGCTTGCTAAGTTCTTACTAAAGAGTGGAAGTTCTTGAGGGATCATTATTAAAAAAAAGAAGAAATACAGAAGATAAAAATTAAAGTAAACTGCTGAGGGTATATTTAATAGTAAATGTTGGTCACCTACAAACACAAAAATATAATCTAATCTCCTGCTACATTAAATGTTTTTATCCGTGTTTAAATTTTCCGCTATGCTGAAGTGAGCAATGAAAAAATAACTACTACAAATGAATAATATTCTGCCAACTTTTTGAAGGTATATTACATTTAAAATAAGAAAAAACAAAAGCAACATTAATGATCTGGAACTGCTTTTTAAAAATAGTTTGTTCAAAAATAATTTTGTGTAAGTAACGATAGAAGATTATCAACATATCGAGAAAAGTACCAGCAAAGTTATATAGTAACATGGAAATTTAAAGCACAATTACAAAAGGATTTTTACCAAGACCTGTACAGTTTTTTTTTCTATGATAAATAGAACATGCATTAAATTGACATTCTACTGAAAATACTATAATAGATATGCCAAATGTCTTATCAACACATAAATGTTTCCTTACAAATCACAATTTTTCAATATACTTTTACGTTATTGATATATTAACTGTATGGATTTGATCTTATACCAATTTTTTAAAAGTAAAACAAATTGCAATACAAATTCCTCTTAACTATTTTAAAACGATATTTTGATAATTTCTCATTAAGATTAATAAAGTCAGCAATGCAAATTCAAAATGCAAGATTTTCATGTCACAACACTTTAGAATTGGAACTCTTGTAAATATGCTAGATTTCTTTGTTATTTTTATATATTCCTCTACATCACCTTATGATAAATTCTTCTGGAGACAAATATATATACAATCAGTGTTGTTAATTTCAGTTTCATCACCACTGTATTTAGTGGCTATTTAAGCAATGTGTTCATGGATGGTTAAATGGTTAGATGGTTGCTGATGAAGGGGCAAAAACTCCCAAAATATGGCATGTATGCCCATTACCCTTTTTTCACCTTCAGTCTCATGTTTGCTTACATCTGACATCTTGGATACAAAACATCGTAAGAAAAATCAGAGTTGGCTATAATTTCTCTAGAATATCTGTAGAGATAACCCTAACAAGTGACATAAAGTGCACTGCTAACACAGTAGAAAATGGTATTGACTTATAAAAATGTTTAATATATTTTATTGTATATTATGGTTGCATAATGAAATACCGTGTGCCTACAAGTCATTAAGATTTCAGTTTGTTATAACAGCATGCCGCAATAGCCTCTTATGCCACCATGGTTATCATTATCCTTATTGGTTGTTTCCTCTCACTCTGCCTCTCTCCTATTTTTCTATCATGTTTGGAAAAGGCTGTTACATAGCACAATACTTTTGTCATATCTTCTGTGAGCTCAAACATCCTAAACACTGACCAACCAACTACTTATTCATCCATCTTTTCCCACGTATACTGTCCACCAAAAGCAAACAACACCTTTTCACCCAGCATTCATGGTTCATTCACATCAAGCGTGCATATCACTGCACTTGTCTCATACAGAAAAATTGCTCAGTCCAATGAGTTCAAGATGAAGTGGCTCGCACTTAGCTAACAACATTTATCATGGTTGTCTCACTATCTAATTCGCTGAATTAAATAGTGAGACAAATAATTTGTTGAATTAAATATCACATTAGATATAATAATAATAATAATAATAATAATAATAATAATAATAATAATAAATAACAAGTAACTGCAGAATATGTGGCGATGGACAAGAAACAATAAATCATATTATCTCTGGCTGCCCAGTCCTGGCTAAGAAAGAATATATTCACAGACACGACAGAGCTGGGACCTATATACACTGCAAGCTATGCCAACAATATGGAATAACAACAGAAAAAAGATGGTATAAACACACGCCAGAAAAGGTCACAGAAAACGAAAAAGCAACCATACTCTGGGATATGCCAATACACACAGATAGAGAAATTAAGGCCAATAGACCAGATATAGTTGTCAAAGATCATGAAGAAAAAAAATGCTTTCTAATTGATGTATCAATACCAGCAGATGACAATGTTTCCCTAAAAGAAATGGAAAAACTTTCAAAATACAAAGACCTGGAAATAGAGGTAACTCGAATGTGGAATCTAAAAACAAAAACAATTCCTATCATAGTAGGTGCCTTAGGTATAATAAAAAAAATATTCAGACAAATACACCAGGACTTACAAATATATATAACATACAGAAAATTGCATTACTGGGCACTGCACACATCCTACACAAAACACTTTCAATACAATAACCAAAAGAGCATCACAGCAAACCACATCACATACCCAAGGCATACAGAGCTGCGATAGGTAGTGAAGTGAAAGCACGTTATAAAAACAAAACTACTGAATAATAATAATAATAATAATAATAATAATAATGATAATAATAATAATCTTTTCTACTATAGGTACATAGCCTGACATTTTGGGGGAGGGGGTTACTCAGTTACATTTACTCTAGTAGTTGACTGATACTTTATTGACCCTGAAAGGATGAAAGGTAAAGTCAACCTCAGTGGCATCTGAACTCAGAATGTGAAGACCTATGAAATACTGTTAAGAATTACATCCAGCTTGCTACCTTAACGAAGATAATAATAATAATAATAATAATAATACTAATAATAATAATAATAATAATAATAATAATAGTCCTTTTTACTAAAGGCACAAGGCCTGAAATTTGGGGGAGGGGGATAATCAATTACTTCAACCCTAGTGTTTTCACTGGTGCTTAATTTATCAACCCTGGAAGGATAAAAGGCAAAGTCAACTTTGGTGGTATTTGAACTCAGTATGTAAAGCCAGACAAAATGTTTGTCTGACTTTTAATGATTCTGCGAACTCACCACTCTAATAATAGTGACGCTGACACTTCCCATCATACCCAGCAAAATAAGTTGTGAGTTTTCATCACATAATAATAATAACATTGTCATGGTGACAAAAAAAAAAAAAGAAAGAACATGAATGATAATCGACATAGCATGTCCCAATGACAACAGGATCAAAGAGAATGAAGAAGAAAAATTGAATAACTATGACGATTTGAAGTGGGAAATACATAGGTTGTGGTCAATGAAGAGAGTAGACATGGTACCAATAGTAATTGGCGCATTTGGTAGTATCAGCACTCAACTACCGACATGGCTCAAAAAGATTGGTGCAAACATAAAGGTAGAACACCTACAAAAGAGTCAGCTTAGTCTAATGGCTGTGGACAGCTGACACTTTCCTTCATACCCAGCAAAATAAGCTGAATATTCATCAAATAATAATAACAATAATAATAATAACAATAATAATAATAATAATAATAATAATAATAATAATAATAATAATAATAATCCTTTTTACTAAAGGCACAAGCATACATGAACTTCTAACTTGTTGTCTCTTGAGGTTTCTGGGTGAGACTTGGATCCAACTTGTACAAATGCAAAGCAAAAGTCAAACATAAAATGATCATAATAATAATAATAATAATAATAATAATAATAATAATAATAAATGCCCTGATGCAGTACAGGCAGTAGCTCTCATGACTTCTGATCTTAACTGATTGGAAGTGTTATCATGTACATGTTTTGTCTTGATATAAAAGATGGGCTACAGCAAATATTCTGTTCAATACCACAGATTTGCTTGTCACTTGCTTGACCTTAACCAGTTGAGCAGGTCCCTTAGTGGCTGACGATATGTGCATCTCTTATCACGAGCAGAAGTAGTGAGGGAGCATCATAGCCATGTGTTGAGAGGAATTCTTTGGGATTTGGATAATTCACCTTTGGAAACATGGGTTTTGTTCAACATCCTTATTCAGGGAACTTTTGAGCAGGATGGGTTACTTGACCTGAAGAAAATTCTAATTGGGCCCCACCCGCAAGGTCATACACTGTTTTATCTTGATATGAAATCACCATGTCGTGCACATATGGTTATGATGCATGTGCCTGGTGTACCCTTATCAGATGAGTAGTCATGATTGGTATACTGGGTTTCGTATGTTTTACTCCAGTGTTACTTTGATGGCATGCACTGCTCTCTCACTCATTAATAATGATAATAATAATAATAATAATAATAATAGTGGTTTCAAATTTTTGCACAAAGCCAGTAGTTTTGTGCTAGTCAATTACATCCAGCTTAGTGATTAATTGGTACTTATTTCATCAGCCACAAAAGGATGAAAGGCAGAATTTGAACACAGAATATAAAGACAGAAGAAATGCTCACAAATCATTTTGTCCAGTGCGTTAATGATTCTGCTAACTTGCTGTATTGATAATAGTGATAATAATGATAGCATGACCATCATTATAACAGTTATAAAATCCATTTTCTAATACCAGCAGAGAACAAGTAAATCTATTGTATGACAGTAATCACCTGTTTCAATCTTGTATCATCTCACCTACAAAGTACAATGTTTCAGGTCTAACTTCACTACTTCCTCAATAGTCTCGCTCAGTCTTATCTGACATAAAAACCTTCCTATGCATAACTTTACTTATTTTATGGTTTAGTCATAAGAAAGAGGCAGTGACCATACCTTCTGGCATTCTTATCAATGTCACTGCCAGCCGTGCTTGATGTCTTTGATTCTCTACTTCTCTTACCTTATGTGTCTTTGGTTTGCCCAGAAATTAACATTATACATCTAATAGATGATAGCAAACTCATTTCTTTCCAGTACATATAAATATATTGTATTCAAACAAGAGCAAAAGAAACAATCCTAACAACAAGTAATTGGCTGAAAATTTCAAACAAATTTCAGTGCTAGACAGCAGTGGTAAATCCTCTTACATTATCCTTGTCTGTAGTTACAAGAATAGAAGCTAAGAAAACCATAAGCTGCAATATTTTTCTGTAAGCAGTTTATTCAAACAGGTAAATTAAAACTAAATAAATCTTACTATAAAAGTATGCAAGCAAAACTACATTTAAAAAAATTTTTTTTGCTGTTGTCTCATCTTCATTTGCTACAGGATAACTGCAGAAATTTTAGATTAACAATTAGTTTCATTTACAGTTACAACTTAGACCTAGATAAATGACCAGAAAAAAAAAAATTTTTTGCACTAAGCAATAATAAAATTAGCGTAAGAAATTGATAGTGTTTTTCTCCAATTTATTTTATAAAATAAAGAAAAGTAAGTAAATAAAAAAGTATCTTCTTAAAATATTTCCTATAAATATAACAAAAATAGATTGTTTCAATCAATATGTATATTGTTTTGATAATATTTTACCATAATTCCAAGACAATATGAATCTAATGTTAAAGCTGAAATAAAAATGGACAAATTTAATATTGATCCTTCTCTTTCTTTTTTGTCAAGTCTCATATAAAGTCTATTTGTCGTATCAATTTTTAATGACAGAATTTTCATGCAATTAATAAAGTTACTCATTTCATGTATTACCAGACAGATAAGTCAATTGCTTTTGGCTAGGAATTTAATCTATTGTAGATAATTTTTCCAGCAAGCTTTGCACAAAGGTATGTACATACTAAGAAATATATTTCTATCACAGCACCTACAAATTAACCAGGAGCATATATTTTGAGTGTGGTAGGTGAGTACCACACACCATCCAAAGAAAAAATAATTCTTTTCTTCAAATATTATGATATAAATATAATCTAGTCATAATTTGTTTTCAAATCTAATCATACACCCTGAGAAAGAAAGATTAAGTGGAGTAGAAATTGCATTATGTATAAAAATACATAACCATTTGCTTGTTTACAACGACTGTACAACATCCAAAACGACTTTAGTTAGATATAAACCCACAACTTACAAGACAATAACTGGAACATGTCAACATAATCATATCATTCCTAGCCTGAGCTACATAAAAAAAAGTGTTGAGTACAATATAATCCAACAAGGGATATAATATCAAAGTTCATTTGAATGCTTTGAATAATTAACCAAAATATTAGTCAGTAATGTTAGTACAGAACAGTAAGATGAATTACAAAAATTGATCAAGCAAGGCAA
The DNA here is from genome assembly GCF_046866305.1 of Octopus bimaculoides. Classification (NCBI taxonomy): domain Eukaryota; kingdom Metazoa; phylum Mollusca; class Cephalopoda; order Octopoda; family Octopodidae; genus Octopus; species Octopus bimaculoides. The sequence goes on along the minus strand of NC_142937.1, from coordinate 62,145,106 downwards.
GTTGATTAGAATAATGTAAACCCTGTTTAAAATTATTCATGACTGGGATAGAGACCATGCCAAAGCAGACAATGGTGCCTAGTGCAGCTCTCCCGGCTCACCAGCTCCTGTCAATCCATCCAGCCTATGCCAGCATGGATGACAGACTTAAATGATGATGATGATGATGATGATGAAGACGACAACGATGATGATAACAACTTATATTGGTGTATTAGGCTCAAATATATGTTTATTTGCCACATCAGTTAATACACATACACACACACATATAAAACTACATATTTCAGTTTGGCAAAAGAGACTGATGGAATAAGTACCAGGCTTTAAAAAAAATATGTACTGGGGTTGATTTGTTTGATAAAAATTCTTCAAGACACTGTTCCACCATGGCTACAGTCTAATAGCTTAAACAAACAAAAGCTAAAAGATGTGAGAGAGAGAGAGAGAGAGAGAGAGAGAGAGAGAGAGAGAGAGAGAGAGAGAGAAATGTACAAAGGAAAAATGAAACATGAAATCAAAGAAGGATTTGAAAATATCTAATTAATTAAGTTAAATACCAAAATGTATTTGGTCTACCATTCCAGCCAACTCATCTTGTCTTCATTATTAAAATTTTACCATTTTCACAGGTGTATTTCTTTGTTTGATATTTTTTTAATCAAACATTTAAATAAACCCTAACCAAAATAATGATAATAATAACTTAAGATGTTGTTTGCCATTGTATAAATATTAAAACAAACAAAAATAATGACAAATTCATTCAAATAAATAACAATTTCTGGCTATTATTTGATAAATTTCTGACACCAGTCAAGCAGAGACAAATATAAAAAGAATAAGAAACAAGGAGTGTAAAAATAAAAACAGGAAAACTACATTAATAAATGAGTGTGAAAAAATATTAACTCTTCAGAGTATAGACATCTCATTTACTCTTCATAATCATCAATACAGCATTAAACAAATAACAATTCTTTAGTCAACTTGTCATCCATCATATATATTTATAAATACACACACACACACACAGATAAATAGATACATACATACATACATGTAAACACATATGTACATGTGTGTGTGTATACACACACATACACATATTTATATGTACATGTATATTTACATACATACACACGCATATGTAGGTATGTGTGTATATGTAAATCTGAATTGCCAACGCTTATTACAATTCATCTTTAAAAAAAGAATGGTTTTTAAAATTTACATCTCCACAACATTTCTATCAATTTGATCTGTGAATTTGAATGCAGTTTCATATTAAGTACACATCCATAAATAAAACACTTGATGATGATCTAAGATTAACACACTCAAGGCAGAGAGTAATATGTAGATATAGAAAACATTTCTAGCTCTAACAATGAGGTCAATTGTCAAAAACAATATTGTAATCTTATTGTTAAGAATTGAACAACTCATCTCAGACATTTAAACATCAAATCCGAATTACCTGTTCATATCTTCTCGACTTTCTGTCATAAAATAATAAGTTCTTGCACCATACTTCTCTGCTTTAAAGCAATAATCCTTATTGGTGTCCAAGTAGCGAGAAATACAATAGTTAGCTAATGGAAATGCTCCCAGTGGTGTGTCTTCCTGCAACAAATAGAAAAACTGCATCAAAATATGTATAGGATTAACACAAGACAAAATTTTGAAAAAGAAAAAAACATCTTAAGACAACAGAAGAAATAAAGCCAGAGGCTAAGTATTTTCACTGTTCTTAAAACTTTATATGGTATTTGTAGACAATGAGGATAAATTAAAGTTAACAGTCCTACAAGGTGAGTATTCACATCATATCTAGAAAACTGGATAGTCACTTTATTGGGGACTATGTCAGTATATCACACTTCTCCCTTCTCATCATCAACAAATGTTTCATAAATTGTCTATCAAAGCTTTTTATCCACACAAGTAAGTTATATACATGTCAGACATCTAACTTTAGCAAATAGTATTCATATTTATAGCTCATTAGTATCTAAGAAAAAAGGGATGCCTTGTCAAATTCTGGTGATAACATACCTAATACTTTAGCATTTAGTTAACCCATTAGTATTTAAACCAGCCACAACTGGCCGAAATATTCTACCTGTTTTATGTTCAAACTAGCCAGATCTAGCCTCTCATACTTATACTACAATGTCATTCTTAAAATAAACAATCACATCATCAAAATATCAAAGCTACAAGATAATAGATAATAAATTCAAAGCAACATGAATAAATAAACATTACATTTGACAGAATAATCTGAATGCTAAAGGGTTAAAAAATATGTCATTCAAAGTAAAAATAGCTTGTAGAAGTGACCACAGGAAATTGCTAGATCACTGACAGCAAAGTAGAATGAACACAACTAAGACAAATATCATAAGAATGGAGAATTACATTAAAAAAATCTCACTTGTTATTACACAGAAATTGCCTAGAGTTTCATACAGTTGGCTGATGAAATTTAAAATTTAAATACTGGCAAGATTCTAAAAGCAACTAAATAAGATTTTTGGAAAATAATTCAAAATTTCAAAATAATATACATATTGGCAATTGGACAAAAAGAAACAGATATCACATTTCAAAGGAAATAATTGAATAAAATAGTTTCCTTACAAAAAAAAAAAAAAATCTTGACTTTCACAAAATTGAAAAAGTTATTTTATAAAAATCCTTGAAGCATATAAAATTTTACTGTCAGTGCATATGCTGAAGTATAAATATTATTCCCTTAGGAGTGACAAAAAAAAATCTAACCAAGCAAATAAGTCTGTTTACCATTTTGCAGAATTCAGATTTACAGAATAAGAAATGAAGTTCTTTTTATATTCACATATCTTGGAGCAGCCCTAACTGAATTCAGTTTTCAAATCCATTAATAGTTTTATGAGGTTGTTATAAAAAGCTAATATTTCACTCAGTTAACCCTATCATGCCTATAGAGAAAATCTGTGTATGTTCTTTTACCTTTTATCTTTTATTTGTTTGTCATTAGACTGTGGCCATGCTGGGGCACTGCCTTGAAGGATTTTTAGTCGAATGAATCGACCCCAATACTTTTTTTTAAAGCCTGATACTTATTTTATCGGTCTCTTTTGCTGAATTGCTAAGTTACAGGGATCTAAACACACCAACATCAGTTGTCAAGCAGTGTTGGGGACAAACACAAAGAGACACAAACACACACACACACACAGACATATATATATATATATATATATATATATATATATATATATATATATATATATATATATATATATATATGCAATAGGCTTCTTTCAGTTTCCACCTACCAAATCCACTCATGAGGCTTTAGTTATCCCAAAGCTATAGTGGCCAAGGTACCACATAGCAGAAATGAACCAGGAAACTTGGTTTGACAGCGAACTTCTTACTATACAGCCACACCTGCACCTTCCACTAAATTTTGGAAATAATCAAGAATTTTTAAGGATAAAGTAAAATACAAATTTACTTGAAAATATTAACTGGTATTTGGAATATAACTAAGCAAATAGTCCTTAAAATTTGCAGGTTTTGAATCATAGGACCAAAAGTAAATTGGCTGAGTTATAAGAGCACCAGATGGCATGTTTCTTTACAATTGCTTCAACAATGTGTGCTCTGAGTTCATATGTGCTAAAGCAACTTTCCTTTTTATCCCTATGAGATTGATAGAAAAAAGTACCAGTGTAGGGTTATAGACAAGTAGTAGTAGTGGTAGTAGTAGTAGTGGTAGTAGTAGTAGTAGTAGTAGTAGTAGTAGTAGCAGCAGCAGCAGCAGTAGTAGTAGTAGTAGGTATCTGTCGGTCTTGAGAGAAGAAATTGCATCAGCTGCTGATGGTAGTGCATGGGAGTGGCAGTCATGCATAGTGACTGCATTTGAAGGAGCTCTCTGTCAGCACTACAGGGGTAGACCACAAGGTGGTAGACGATGGAACTGTAAAAACACTGGACCAGATACCATGCAGAATTAACTTCAGTATTTTTTTTTTTCTGCATCTATTATGGTTTACTTGGGTGGCAGACTTAATTTATTTTTCATTTTTACAACAGACATCTGGTATCATAGGTTCCATTAGCAGAGTCTCCTCTGTTGCAAGCATTGAGGCCAAGTTCACCAGTTTCAGCATGAATCCTCCCTCCATCCCAGTCTCAGAGGCCCAGCACGAAATGATAAAAATATTTTCTAGATAAACAAGAATGTTTTTCATGATTAATTATGTACTAGCCATTTGAGTGTTTTATTGTCATGATTGTTTACAATATACTAATTCTGACAAGATAAAACAATACATAGAAAAGAAGGGAAAATTAAGACATAAATGGATAGATGGCATTTATTAGGGTTTTATTTATCAGTCAATTTAGATACTAGTATATACAGGAAATTAAAATGACAAAGGAAAAGAAATTACATTATGAACTTCATTAACTTACAGCTGTTTCTACTATAAGATGCAATGCACTCATAGTTGAATGCTTGTGTATCACTCTATAGCTTCATCAGAGCTTCAAACATGAAATGCAGTTTTATTTGGAAAGGCATTCTGAAGCATATACATATTGAATTCTAACACTAAGTTATTAGTATCGCTATGCCTAAATGAAATAGTAAAATGCAATACAAAATGGCTGTGTGGTAAGAAGCTCACTTCCCAACCACATGGTTCTGGGTTCAGTCCCACTGCATAGCACCCTGGGCAAGTGTCTTCTACTAGGGTCTTGGGCTGACCAAAGCCTTGTGAGTGGATTTGGTAGATGGACACTGAAAGAAGCCTGTTGAAAATATACACACACCGGCCATGACGAAGGGAAATAGCCCTGAAACTCGAGTCGCCTTTATATATTTATATTTATATATTTGATCCTTTATATTGAACACTCAATATTTCATCTACATTCAATACTTTCTTTCATGGTGCCATCCATTTTTATTTTATTTTATTTTATTTTGTATATTGTATATTATATTATATATTGTATATTCCATATTCTATACCCCACATTAGTTCTGCAGGAATATAAATAAAACATAAAAAACAGACAGTGTTGGAACTCTTTTAAACAAAATTATATATATATATATATATATATATATATATATATATATGCATATATTTGTGTGTCAGTGTTTGTCACCCCACTGTCACTTGACAACCAATGTTGGTGTGTTTATGTCCCCCATAACTTAGCGGTTCAGCAAAAGAAGCCAACAGAATAAATACTAGGCTTACAAAGAATAGGTCCTGAGTCGATTTGTTCAACTAAAAGGCAGTGCTCCAGCATGGCTGCAGTCAAATGACTGAAGCAAATAAAAGAAATAAAATAAAAAATAAAATATATATATATATTCTTTTCTATGTTTCAGCCTTGAGGCTGCGGCCATGCTGGGACACTGCCATTTTTTAAAATAGTTATATATACATACATATTTATATATATATATATATATATATATATATATATATATATATATATATATATATATATATACATACATACATACATATATGTATATTTATTTATTCATATTTATATTTGCAATGACATATGTAATCCTAGTCTTTGCAGTATTATGAAATAAGTTTATATTTCTTATTTCTAAGTTTTATAGCTTTTTTCTTTTTTTACAGCTTGGTTATCCAGAAAGGAGAGTTGAGTTGCAGAGTAACAGCAATATAGGGAAAAGAGAGAGGCTAATGAGGAAATGGAAGAGAGCACAACTCATGAGTTGTAGTAGAAGGAAGGGCATTAACTCTTCAGCATTCAGATTGCTCTGTCATATCTAATGCTTGTTCTTACATTGTTTTCAATTAATCATGTATTACCTCATAGCTTTCAGATCTGAATGATGGGATTGTTATTATTAGAGTGACATTATAATAGGGCAGGTGTGAGAGACTAGACTTGGTCACTTTGAACATAAAACAGGATATTTGGACCAGGTATAGCTAGTTTAAATGCTAAATGGTTAAATAATCTACTAAAATGTACCAAGTACCAGGTGGAGGTTTTAAACTGGGTACCAAATTAGACCTACCACTCAAGAAAAAGTATTTAGTGTCTTTAACTAACTTCCATATGATTCCAATAATTTAACTCATAAGAATCCGCTGGACATGAAGCTATAGAAATAGATACTTGTATAAGATGCCACACTGTAGGATTAAACAAGAATCCACATGATTGGGAGGCAAGTTTCTAACCCATGCAGACATATCAGTACCCAAACTTGCTAGGTTACTAGCTCATAATATAAAATCCTTTAGCATATAAACCGGCCATATCCAACCAAAATATTCTACCTATTTTATATTCTAAACTGGCCAGATCTGGCTTTTCACACTAACCCTACAATATTATTCTTAAAATAAATAATCACATCATTGAGATCTCAAAGCAACAAGGTAATGCATTATTAAATCATATGAATGTGCATAAATAATCATTACATTTGACAGAGCAATCTGAATGTTAAAAGGTTAATTATTCTAACCACCAAATTTCTTCACATGCAGTTAATGTTTGATATGTTTAATCTGTAGCTGCCTATTTTATATTGTTTCTATTAACTTGAATTCTCAAATCCACTCTAAAATATACTGGATTATACTGACTTCTTATTTTTTGAAGTTGTTCTACATTTACTATATAATACAAAGAAGCTATTCAAGAAGCATTGATGTTGCAAAATAAAGGGGAAAATAGTTTTTAGAATATCAATTTCAGAATTATTAGTTACCTACATCATTTGTATGTGAAATGTTTCATTTATTGTGTGACCAGTATTTATTGTCTTTAAAATTAAAATATGAAATTGTATTTTGCATTTTTTTTTTTTATTACTGTGGTTAGTTTAATGGATATTTATCGGCGCTGGCAGGAACTAAGCGGAGATTACTTTCTTTGAATCAATCTTCATACTGAACTAGCAGTAATTAAGCTACAGACAACTTTACTTTAATAGATGTATGGTCATGAGGTAGGCAATTACATGTTCAGAGTCACAGATCTAGCATTCTGGATATGCTGTGTTCCATAGTTTCAGGATCATATTCTTCACACTGCCATATTTTGTACTGATATCAGTTTCTAATGATAGCTGCAAAAAAAATGGGGAGGGTACAGAATTGCTTGATAACTCTTTACCAAAACTGGAATTGGTGCACCCATTGATCCTACATCTTTTTTGATATGTGCATTTCATGTTTGTTTAGACTGGATAGGAAGAAGACTGTTTTTCAAATAGTAGTAGCATTCTTTTGTGTTATCGATGTACCTGGGTCTATTAGTACATACTAGGAGTGTGTCATTTACAGCAAACAATGGTTTAAGTACTACTGGTGGTTTAAAAATGTTTGGGATCTCTAAACTTATAATTTGTTGTTTGCCAGGCATGTAGAAAAAAAATTTGGGGATGCTAAAAGATGTTTTAATGCAAAGAAACAACAACTGATGTTCTATAAAGGAACAGATTTTAAAATTATCTAAATTGCGTATTGTTTTAATAAACAGGAAAGCATTTTGAAGATATGATAAATTCATTTGATAATCAAATCTTATTGTGGTTTTCTATGCAATTTTGTTAATGGCATTCTTAATTAAAAAGCTTCTCTATTATTATAACTCTAGAACCATTTGATGTCAACAATGCATCAGCAATTGTTTTCGTGCAAAAGAAAGATGGTAAAATAAGAATGTCTGCCAATTACCAAGTACATACAAATCACAAGATTCAAACTTTTTCTCATTTTCAAAAACTACCCACTGGTGTACAAGGAGTAAAGTTTTCTTTCTTCAATTGTCTTAACAAGTACATATTGGTGGACTGGTTTTCATGAGGGCTTTAATGGCCAGTGTATAGTAAATGTAAGTTTTTACTTAGATGATTGACTGATGGGTTTTAGAAACAGCAGCTCCATTTCCCAGTATCATGCAGTCTATAGTCAATGGGATTAATGGCATAATTATCTATCACTATACTATATTCATCTTTGTAGCCATTCAGAATAAATTCAAGAACTGAGAAAATACAGGAATTGCTAGATTGAAAGGATCCAGTATATCAGTTAATCCAGATTTCAAAGAATGATATCAAATCATTATACCATCCAGTAGACAAGATCCAGGAGTTGATAAACTATTACTTTTGGTTAAAACTTGCAGATATAGATAGCCCTTTCCATGCGAAAAAAAGAAATGTCTCTTTTTGGAGAATACATCAAGAACATTTCTTTAAGATGACAAATATTTCTTACACAATATACTGTTTTGTCTTCATTTCTTAGTCATTGTGAAACAACTCTTGGTGTTGATGCTTCTGAGTTTGCAAGAACAAAAATAATGTCCCACAAAGGAAAGCTTGTAGTAAATATTAGGCATACAACTGTTAGTACTCAGAAAAATTGGATCAATATTGAATGTAAAGCCTACACAATTGTAAAATGCTTTGAACATTGAGGTATGTTTTATTCCAGAAACATCTCACACTATAAACTGGACGTCAATCATTGCATAATTTCAATGGAACTTGAATTTCTCTTTTTTTTTACTTGTTTCAGTCATTTGACTGCGGCCATGCTGGAGCACCGCCTTTAGTCGAGCAAATCAACCCAGGACTTATTCTTTGGATGCCTAGTACTTATTCTATCGGTCTCTTTTGCCGAACCGCTAAGTTACGGGGACCTAAACACACCAGCATTGGTTGTCAAGTGATGTTGGGGGGGGGGGGGACAAACAGACACACACATACATATATACATATATATATATATACGATGGGCTTCTTTCAGTTTCCGTCTACCAAATCCACTCACAAGGCTTTGGTCAGCCCGAGGCTATAGTAGAAGACACTTGCCCAAGATGCTACACAGTAGGAATGAACCCAGGACCATGTGGTTGGTAAGCAGGCTACTTACCACACAGCCACTCCTGTGCCGTTCTCATGAACTTTTCAATCAATAACAAGGTGAACCCTCATTTTATTATATGGATTCAAAATTATTCACAAGTCTGGTAAAACAATTAGTCATGTTAATGTTTTTTGAAGACTACAGAAGGCTCAGATCAGTTTAATAACGTTTTTCACAAATACACTACATTCTGGCATAAGTAATGCAGAATTCCTTTTTTATTGAGTTTCGGACTGTTGAAGACATCAAAAATCATTTTAAAACATATACACTCTATGTTAACTTAAGAAAGAATCGTATTGCTGAAAAGATTAGTCTTGACTAAATCTATTATAACAATTTGCCAGACACTCTTGTAAGCTGATTGTAGAGAATGATCTTAAAAAATAATAAAAACAGGCCATTTATTCCAGAATCTTATTTACATGAAAATCCTTTCCACAATTTATGATATACACAGGGGTGTGGTGTAAAACAAACACCGAAGCATTTATCAGATCATGTAATGTGTACTAAAATCAAATTCAAAGGCTAACCTTGTACTATAGAGTGACCTGGATCACATTGTTGGAAAATATTACATATGCGTTGGAGTAGACACATGCAAAATGCTCAAAATATTTTGATCATAGCTGATTTTGTTATTACTTAGATTGAAGCCTTTTATGTTCCAGTAGGAGCTTAGAAAGTGTAAGGAAACAATCATTTTCTATCCTCTGTAGATTTGGCATTTCAATGACAGTAGTATCAGACAATGGATCAGATTCATTCACTGAAAGGACTGGTTAGATTAATTTAGTTGAAAGAAAATTGAAATTTCTACATATAGTCCAAAGTTTAATAATGTAAAAGAAAGAGATGTACTTACAATTGAATCTATATTAAAAGCTTAAAGTCCATCTACAGAAAAGTTTGAGAATATTTGCTACAGCATCTTTTCAACGCTCACAGTACATCTGGCACATGAAAGTTATCTCTAGAGGAGGAATTATTTAGCAGCAGTCTAGAGAAGCAGTAAATCTTTTATGTAAGGTTGCACAACTGGTTCATTACAATATGTATTTCCTATGTAAAATACGTTCTTCAGGTATTTTCCCTCAGCTGTTGTCAGCACCATCATCATTATCATTAACATACTGTACACATCTGGTTTCCCATACTAACATGAATGGACACAGATTTCAAAGAATGATATCAAAACATTATACTGTCTAACAAACAAGATCCAGGAGTTGATAAACTATTATTGTTGGATTAGACTAAAACTTTCAGATAAAGTGTGCTATACATGCAACAAAAAGTAATGTATTTACTTGTGGAATGCATGAAAAACAATCCTTTAAGACAACAAGAGAAATCCTTACACAATATTTGTTTTGCATATGTTTTTTCTGTTGCCAATCATTATTTATTTTTCAAATAAAGCATTTTATTTCATTGCTTTTCATAGGATAAAACCACCAAGCTATAAAATATATTGTTTACATCTCATGTAAACAACATCACCATTTTTGCTCACATGGAGACAATATGCCACTGGCACAAGGGGCAGTTGGGTGGTTCTGGCAACGACAACACTCAAAAATGTTTTTTATGTGCTACCTGCACGGGAGCCAGTCTGGCAGCACTGGCAACGACCACGCTCGAATGTTGTTTTTCACATGCCACCAGCACCTGTGCCGGTAAGGCAACGCTGGCAATGATCACGCTCGAATGGTGCTTTTTACATGCCACCAGCATGGGAGACAATCCATGGCCCTGGCAACGATCATGCTCGGATATGCTTTTAACGTTCCACTGGCACGAGTACCAATCAGGCGGTACTGTCATCGGCCGCATCAGCGATTTTGATTTGATTTCACTTGCACACTGGCTCCATTTCTTGTAAGCTTGTGCATGTCCTCAGCAGTCACGGCCCATGTTTCACTGCCATGTAGCATGGCTGTTCGTACACATGCGTAATACAGTCTACTTTTTATTCTGAGCGAGAGGCCCTTCGTCACCAGAAGAGGTATCCACCCCTGCTACTAACTTGGTCACCTAGGTAATGGAAGCTATGAATTACTTCCCTGGAATGTGACAAAAGCTGTTCTCTGCACGTTTTCAGTGTTTAAAGCACCTGAGCATTTGCCACATACAAAAACTATCTTCCCAGTTAGCCTTCCTTTGATATTGCTGCACCTCTTATATGTTCATAGCTTACACTGGGTACATCTTATGGAGTTTCCACCTACAGATTTTCTACAGATCAAGCAGAGTCATCTACCTGAAGAGATTTGTGGTTTGTCTGCCTTCCTATTTACTAAGACTTTGGTTTTAGCTAGGTTGACTCTAAGGCCCTTCAATTCTAATCCTTACTTCCACACCTGAAACTTCTCTACTTCTGAAAGTGACTCAGCAATCAGAGCAAGGTCATCAGCATAGAGGAGCTCTCAGGGGCATCCTATCTTGAATTCCTCAGTTATTGCCTGGAGGACTATGATGAATAAGAGCGGGCTGAGCACTGATCTTTAGTGGACTCCTACCCCTACCCAGAATTCTTCACTGCCAACCCTCACCTTACTGACAGCATCCCTGTACATGGCTTGCACCGCTCTCACTAACCATTCATCTATCCCTAGTTTCTTCATTGACTACCAGATAAAGAATCAGGAGACCCTGTCAAAGGCTTTCTCCATGTCAACGAAAGCCAGGAACAGAGGTTTATCTTTAGCTAGGTATTTCTCTTGCAGCTGTCTTACCAGGAATATAGCATCAGTGGTGCTTTTCCCTGGCACAAACCCAAACTGCATCTCATCTAGACTGACTCTCTCCCTAATTAATTGGGCTGTGACCCTCTCCATGACCTTCATTACCTGATCCAACAACTTGATACCTCTGTAATTATTTGTATCTAAAGAATCACCTTTACCTTTGTAGAAGTTGACTATGGTGCTGCTACACTAGTCATTGGGTATGACTCCTTCGTGTATCACCTGGTTAACTATACCAGTGACTAGGCTATAGCCGACACTGCCAGATATTTTGAGCATCTCTGCAGTGATTCCTGATGGGTCAGGGCTTTCCCTGTCTTCATACCCTTAATTGCTTTATCTACCAAGGTACTGTCAATTCGGATAGCTGGTCCCTCTGTTGGGTCGGCATTCAGCAGACTCTCTTTCTCCCATTCAATTTTAAATATGCTGCTTATAAAGATAATTTCAGTCAATTATGTATATACAAGCAAGCTGGCCCTACTTTGATTTACAATGTTATAATGGGTTGGACTTTAACAAACTGTAATTAATTGAGCTATTAATTACAGTGGATTTATTTTTTTATGTTTATACTTCAATTCTCTCTCTCTCTCCTTCAGTGCGTGTGTGTGTGTGTATTCAGGGTGTGCTGGGTAAATTGTTACCATTCTATATTTTTAATTTCGTGCAAATGCATTGTTTGTTTTTGATTTTCTCAACTACACAGTATAGTAGGGTTGGTTGGGCACTGTCTGCGAGAAAAACAGCACAATGATGCAATTCACTCTGACAGAAATTTCAAAATGATATGCTGTACTACTTGGCATTAACATCAGAAGCTCTAATACAAACATTTCAGAGTGTTTGGGTGTCAATCTGAGGACATGTGCCAAGATAGATAAAAATCAAACATCCAGTCAACATTGATTATTATGTGTGGGGCGCAGTTGAGCAAGAGCCCAACAAAACTCCTTGTAACACCAAAGATGAACTGAAGGCAAGGATTATGGCAGCATTCACCAACTTAATCAAGGAGACTGTCCAGCAGAGTTGCAGGAGATTCTGAAGTTGTCTGGTGGCCATAGTTGAAGCCAATGGCGATTTTATTGAATAAATTTACTCTTTAGTATTTCAAGATATCTTTATGTAATTTTGGTAAATACATGTTAAAATGAAATATCAGTGTTATTTTCATTTTTGCGTAATTTAGACAACAGTTTATTCACCACACCCTGTATATATATATATATATATATATATATATATATATATATATATATATATATACACACACACATACACATACACATACATATACATATATATATATACATATATACATCATCATCATCATTTAACGTCTGTTTGCCATGCTGGTATGTGTTGGATGGTTTGACTTAAACCCTTCTTCAAAATTACTGGCTTTGTGCCAAAATTTGAAATCAATTTCTTACAAGTTGGAGCTTATTATCTATGTTATCCAGGTTCACATTAGCACTTTTAAGGGAAATTGGAGTATAATTCCTGTTATTGCCTGTAAGGGGTATTATATCCTTGTAGTGCTTTTGATTATCTATGATAGTAGTTTGTCCAGATGTGAGCATGTGATTATAATAATATTCTGGCCTTTGTTAGTTTTATTGTAAAAGCAAAAATTTTCCACATTAGTTGTATTACAACGTGCATACACTTGTAAACATAGCCTGGTAATCCTTACACATTTATAAAGTATTGTTGTCTAGGATGTGCCAAATCTTTTGGTATACCTAATCCTTGCTAAAGCTGCATTATAGTAGTTTGCATTTTGAGAGGAATTCTCATTAGCAGAAAGTTTAGATATTGTAAACGAAACACTTTTAATGATGAGCTTAATGACATTGGGCTAACTTAGCAAGAGTCTAAAATTCATTAACAAAAATTCCAACCAACCTAGTACAGTAATTAATTCCCACCTGGCCTGTCATTATTTGTGGTTATGGCTATTTATAAGAGATTTAACATTAAGGAACTAATGGGACAATCTGTCACTATAATCTCCTTACTTATCAACAATAAGATAAACTAAGAATCAACATCCTTCAAAAATCAAGCAGACAAAATTAAGAGACAAAATTATGCATCTGTGGTACCAACAATTTTCAGTAAAAGTTATGACAGGAAAACAATTAGCTTCAGAATATAAATACATGCAAACGATAGATTACTATGAAAATTAAAACATTATATCAAACTTAAAAATGAATACATTCAAAATGTTGGCACTTTTTAAAACACAGGTTTCAAAAAAAGTGTTCATGGTGCATTTGAATGCATTTGAACACAATGTAAGACATATATATATACACAGAGATGTATATGAGTTCATGTATGCATATGTGTATATGTATGTATATATGTCTGTGTATGTCCTTCCACATATTGTATTACATCTATTACTCACTCTCTTAATAATTTCAAACATGTTTCTTTTTTCACTCGCCATGTTATCCTTTCTGTTATGGTAACCCCAAGTAAAAGTTTCATATTTATTTGTATCTCTGCAAGCTCTTGTGGCTAATAAAGAAAAGATTTTCATTATTGTCCATGGTGTTGTAGTTGCTGTTGCTGTTATTGTCGTAGTTGTTGTTGTTATTATTATTATTATTATTGAATTATTGGTATTTTTATAACTGTTAAATTAATTAAATTATGTTGTTTTGTTTTGTTTTGTTTTTTCTTGAACATTTGAGAGAAAATGTTAAGAATTCCTAAAATAGAGAAAATTAATTGCTGGCTTTTCTAATATTAACATTGTCAAAACAAAATCAATGTTTCTTAGGTAAAGAAAATTTTTACTAAGTGCTGCAGAGTTAAATATTGTTTGTGAATTTCTATGAATATACATTTGCATTATACCATTTCTTTTTAATTTATACCTTAAGTTGTTTATAGTTGATTTAGAGTTTCAGAAAAAAGCAAGTTTATTTGAATCTTGATAAAATCAGAAAGTTATCTTTTTTTTTTTTTTTCACTACATTCCCTCAGGCAGAAACATTAATTATAATACAATGAAAAAATGCAAGCAGCTGCTTTTCTAAGCCATAGGAAATGAAATATTGGCTCTACATCAAATACTGATAGGGAAATATATGTGTGTGTGTGTGTGTGTGTATACTGGAAACAATTTTTACAATAGAACAAATCTGGTTTTAGGGGTGTCATTTTATTATTTAATACCCAATATAATAACATTGATAACCTACACAAAATTCAGCAAGTTCATGTCTTCGAAATACTTAACACCACATTCAGAGTACATTTCACTAAATCTGTAGTTAAATTTATGACTTCTCATTAAAAGCAGTCTATCCTAAATATTTTCTTCTCTTATTTGTAAATATACATTACCGTTATAACTGCAATGGTTCTAATGTGTGTCAGCTGTGGAAATCTATTATAGTGTTTAATTAAACTAAATCTTGCTTCCTTTATTGATTACTATATATATTTCTTAACAAATTTTCACAACTTCCGAGAATAAATTTTTCTTTTACACCTGTTCCACTCTCAACACAAACACATTACTTCTGGTCCAATCTTTTGCTAATCTGGCATCATTTCTTAGGTTATTCAGCTGCTAAGTTCCTCAAATCCATTGTACTTTTACTACAAATTCACTAAATCTACTATTCGTTTATCACTGCCAGACCTACATGTGCAAAAAACTGATATCCTAAGCAATGTGTACCATCACCAACTTTTAACTTACTCAAATACATCAATACTTTATTTATTTGTAATATGCATTTGTGAACAATAGCGTCATTATTTTCAAACAGGTCAATCTGTGGTTCACTGCATTTCTGATGACTGACAGGAGAAGAGACAAAAGAGGGTAGAAAGTAGCTTTTCAACAAGAGCAGAATAAATACCAAGAGCTACCTTTTGCTGATATGTATATTTTTCTGACAGTATACACACGTCTCTCTCCTTCTCTATCTCCCTCTCTATCTCTCTCTAAGCAATTATAGACATACATACATAAGATACACAAATATATATGTATATATGCATATAAGTATATGTGTGTGTGTGTGTGTGTGTGTGTGTGTGTGTGTGTGTGTGCGTATATATATATATATATATATATATAAATTATAAATGCAAAAATAAAAACAAAAACACGTACCGCAGAATCCTTTTTGTGTTTTTGTTTTTATTTTTGCATTTACAATTTATTCATTCACCTCAACCACGAGCTGGCATACACTGGTGCTTACAATTGTCAAGTATTACATCTAACATTTACTTTACCTACGTGATATATATATATATATATATATATATATATATATATAAATTGTAAATCCAAAACAAAATAAATTGTAAATATATATATATAGATAGATAGATAGATAGATAGATAGATACACACAGTGGTGGACTGGGTCAAAAAATATTGGTTGCCAGGAGACTAAGGGTCTCCACCCGCAACTACAAGGGGGCCCACCCACAATTACAAGGGGGCCCACCTGCAAACTACAATGCTATCATTTATTTCTTTTTTTTTTTTTTTTGCTAAAAGTATTCTTTTCAACTGTCTACAAACACAGCCAAGCAGAAATAATTAATGCATTCTTCCAGGAGTGAATAAAAAAATGCTCAAACTTGAGGCGATGGGCTCCTTAGATACTAACATGGGCCTCTATATATGGATTGTAATGGCACAGGGGCCCACTTGCCATCGAGCAAGCTGGCAACCTGCATGCATGTATGTATGTATGTATATCAAATAATGGAGGATTCATGAAATCCAGGCAAATGCCTCAGTCAGCACTGATTTCAGAAAAGAATGACAGTAATAATATGATAATTTTATATAATTTAATTTAAGTTAATTAAATAAAATATTTAAAAAGGTTTTAATAAACTGGCATGAACAATCAATTAATAACTCATTATATTTAGTAATTAGTCCAGACTTACAACTTAGGATTTCAAGTGCTTCCGTGAAACATAAATTATGATCATCCCACCCACATTGTACAGAGGTGCAGTATGTATAATTGACCCATGGACCAAAGTAATTACTATTTCTATCATTAATGTCCCAAATATGTTTTATTATTAATTTATTAAATAACTCATGCTTATTATTGAAAGAATGTATGTGATTATTCCATCTTGATTTGAATTCTGACACTGTAACACTGATATAGTAACATACTTTATTGGGTGTCTGAACAGAACATTTATATACAAAATTTTTTTTTTTTTTTAGGCACTATTTACACAAAATACATTTATATCAATTCCTACAGTCACAGTTACTATTGGGTTTATTATCAAGTGAAGAATCATTAGTTGTACGGTTACTAAAATTATAGATTGGAAGAGGCACAGAATCAGTATGATCAGAATCATGTTTGATCAAGATGCATTACTAACAGAGGAGCTACAGTCAGATAAGCTACTGTAATAATTAGAATAAATTGCATGATTTTTCATTTTGCTTAATTCCTTATTCTTAATACTGGTTATATTATCATCTAAATTAGGTGTGGTAGAATTTGGAAATTTAACAGCGTGCCTAACTTACAATATTGACTAGGAGGAAAATGTCAATCCAATGCTTGGAAGAAAACTGCAGGCTTATCCATGGTTACCTGATGTCTGAAAAGAGAGTTAAACCACAAAATATTCCACTTACATAATCTACATGTTCCATTATTGTTATTCCATTTTAGAATTAGGTTACTATTTACTGTTTTATGAGTTGCTGTGATTATGATCGTCACTAAATTTAGTGTTCATATGTTTAATTCATGTATAAGCTATAATACAGTCATTCAAATTACAAGGTTTGAGATATTGGTTTTGGAGAAAGGTTTTAAGGGTATTTGGATTCTTTATACTCTTAACTAGAGAGTTGCTTCCATTAATAATGCTGGAGACTGTTGTTCCCACATTTGGCTGACTACAATTCCTGCTCAATCTCGATGCATGCTTGACCTTGTGATTAACAGCACTGAAGCCAGATGATTTCCATTGTCACTTTGCCACACACTAGGGGATACAACCAACAATCCTTAGATGGAACAATAGGTTTGTCATTAGAAATTTATTCAATTTTACCAGTATATCTGACCTGAGCTTAAGTTGTGTTGCAGTAAATGGTATTCACAGCAAAAATATCTCCTCATTGGCAGAAAGTCTAGATGTTCTAGATGAGATGCTCCTAATTATAGGAGCATCAAGGATGATTTGAGTTTCTATTAATATAATTTAAACTTTCATTAGGTGTATTAAAAGGTCAATAAGACTTGTATTTAATTTCAAGGATATACTGAGAAAATTTGTTACATTAGAGCCACACCTTAACAGAAAGTCCTATGTTCTTGAAAAATTTAACAAGTTTTTTCCCTATTTCTATCTACCTTAATGTTGCAACATTTATGGAATGTGAAGAGAGTACCACCCCTAAATAGATTACCCATTATTTGTTGAAACTTATTTTTGATGTAATATAGTATGTACACTCACAAGATCAGGAAGTTGTGCAGAATCACTCAATTCCATCATTATATCGCACTTGTATCTATCCCCATGAGTTCATAATTTATCATCAGTTTTAATAATTGCTCTCTTAACTGCTAGAATCGACATCTAGACAGATGGGATTTGTTTACAGCAAAAATAAGGGCTTAATTAAGTGGAATAGGCTTATTGATGAGAAATAACAAAAACTATCAATCTGCATTAATTTAATATTTTCTTTATTTTTCCAAGCCTTTAAACCAGTTAATAACTTCAATGGTATTGGATTATAAACTAAATTGAATTCTGATTAAAAGTACTAGGAGTTAATAACTTGTCAAACCCAGAGCCACATGGCCGCAAAGTAAATTTATTAATCACCTAACTATCCCCATACTCAATCAAGGAATTATGGAAACATATTCTGCATTCCAAGATGAAGAGAGATTTCTTATCCATGCTCATTAGAGTCCAAACATTCTCTACTCAAACATTTATAAAAATGATAGAAACAACCATTGTAGCTTGAAAATTAATCTCATTTCCTACAGGATACAAAGTAATCTGAAACTATTTAGATGAACAAGAGTTTTTTTCTTCAAACACTGAGTGAGAAGGGGTATTGCCAAAGACCATTACAGACCCTTCAAATCTAGCAAGGTTGATGCCATTAATGTTACATTTAAACTCTTACAGATCAACATCTGCAGAAAAGACACGAGCAGAGTGATTACAAAAGCTAATGTCCTAAAGGGAACAGATTCTGGATATAGGGGTTAGTTCTGGACTGAAGGGGTTGGATGATGCAACAAAGATGATGGGAAGAGGAGAAATGAATGGGCTAGGGTGCCTGAGTGGAGGGGATATGAGACCAAAAGGTTCTGAGTAGTAGAAGCCATTATAGGAGCAACAGGAAAGATAGCTAGATATAGACAAAGAGATAAACAGAGAGACAGAGAGGACACACTATGCCTCCAGAGGTTGGAGTATGTTTGTTATTGACTGAATGCAAGTCAGCTGAGCATCCCTTCTCTAGATGAGGTCCAAAAGATTTGCACATGTGTGTAGCAGCAGTGAGTTCAGACATGAGTTCAGTATCCCTTCTTGGCCTCATTTGAGCTTTCTAGAGTGTCAGCAGCTATTAAGGGCTGAAATATTTTCTGGCCCTGAAAAGAAGGGCTTGTTTTTGAGATACAATCCTAGTTATGCTACAGAAGCACTTTGCGAAGAGTGATCCTCAGTGATTGTGAAACCAGTATTTGGAGTGAGTGAGTGTAAGGACTATGAGTGCTGTACATGTTTACAAAAGGTGCAGTGTAATGATTTTTCTCTAATAAGAGAAATGCTTTAGTTTTCTTTTTTCTGTTAAAAGAGGTAAAGTAGGAATGACCTCAGTGAGAATGCTCTCAAAGTTACTGTTTATGGAATCAATACAGGTTTGGCATATAGTGTGTGGATGACGTAGGATAAGTTAAGGAGGAATGAAGGATCAAATTATCTATATAAAAAGTGAGTGTTGTTGCATGTGGCAGCAAGTAAGGTCATTGATAATAGTGGGTAGGATAAAACCAAAGAAGAAAGTAGTGGTATAAAACCCAAACTTTGTGTAGTGCCAGAGTTGACTGAGTGTGGAGCAGAAAGAACTCCATCAATATATACCACAAAGGTATGACTTAATTGGAAGTTATGGCTCCAAGAGATCAGAAATGAGCGGAGCTCATAGGTGGGAAGTTTGAAAAGAAATCTGCATGCCAGACATGGTCATGGGCTTTGTTGCTGTCTAGAACAACAATATTGTTACCACTGAAATTCTATTCAGCAAGAGCCAAATGATGAGTGGCCTAAGAGAGTACGATTATGGTGAACCTGGCCATGCAGAAGCCATACTGGTGTGTGTGTGTGTGTGTGTGTGTGTGTGTGTGTGCGTGCGTTCGTGCATGCATGTGTGAGAGAGAGAAGGGAGAGGGAGAGAGAGATAGAAAGAGACTCAAAGTGTTGGAGAATGTCGTTATCTTGGAGATTTTAGAAGAAAAAGCAACAAGGAAGTTAAAGCCTAATGTAATCAAATTTAACAAAGTCTTTGACAAAGTGGCATTTGGAATATTTTCCCAAACTCTCTTCTAACATATTTCCAACCAAAAGTAATAAACATTCAGACGTGAAACTTTATCAGCTGTACAATATTTGCTTGCATCTACCTGAATCCAGTATTGACAGATACAGAATCTGTAAACAGACACAATAAGGTTCAACAATCTTTGTACTATAAAAAATGAAAGGCATACAAGTATAATGAAAGGCATACAAGTTACTCATAACTTGTATAGGTGCAGGTGTGGTTGTGTGGTAAGTAGCTTCCTTCCCAACCATACGGTTCCAGGTTCGGTCCCACTGCATGGCACTTTGGGCAAGTGTTTTCTACTATAGTCTTGGGTCTACCGATTCCTTGTGAGTAGATATGGTAGATGGAAACTGAAAGAAATTCATTGTGTGTGTGTGTGTGTGTGTGTGTGTGTGTGTGTGTGTGTGTGTGTGTGTGTGTATATATATATATATATATATATATATATATATATATATGCGTCTTTGTGTCTGCTTGTTCCCTGCCATCACTTAATTAACAACAAATATTGGTGTGTTTACATCTCCGTAACTTAGCGTTTCACAAGAGACCAATAGAATAAAAAAATAATAAGTATTGGGGTGAATTTATTTGACTAAAAAGTCTTCAAGGCAGTGCCCCAGCATGGCTACAAACTAATGACTGAAGCAAGTAAAAGATAAAAGACTACTACAACTCAGAAACTGGTGGCCAACTGTGGTTGATTTTAACATACTCTAAGAAAGACCACCTACAAACACAAATACATTCATACTTTGTTAAGAGTTAGCAGCTGTTTAGAGGTAGAGCATATTTAGGTAGTGAAGTAGCAAACTAACTATTTTGAAAATATTTTGACTAACTAAAATATGAAGTCTTGGTAACATACATGCAGGGTGAGAAATAATTTTAGGGGGGCTGTGTATAATTCATCAGTATAGATATGGTAGTTTAGAATCTTCTTGAAATGTCTCAGAGTAGAAATTTAAAGCAGAAAGAACAAAGCTGTTATTTCAATCAATACTTCAGAAACAAAGATGGAGAATTAAAATCACTTAAAAAATGTTTATAAATCTAATACAATACAAATTCAAAACTCTGTTATTGTCATTTGTTTTAAGTTTAAAGAAAACATGATAAATGTCATTAAATCCTATAAACTGTCTATATTTACAAATTTAAAGTAATTTAGACATTGTGCAAAAGTACTATCTACATTTATATTGTGTTCAGTGTTATTTGAAACAAGAGAAAATAATTAGCTTTAAGAGCTTAAAATTTAAAATCTAAGTTTTTATTTTAACAATATTGTTTTATCAAAAACCAGCTTTTCTTCTTAATAGGCTAACAAATGTAAAATAATGAACATAATTATCACAGCAGAGAAATATAGAATTCCTTTCATTAACTAAATAATTCTAACAAGTTTTGTCAGAAATAAACTCAAAATGGCTTTAAAGAATATTCTAAAGTAAAACCCATTTTTCCAAGTGAAACTGGGCAGGATTATTTTGTAAATGATATTTATTTTTTACACTGTTAGATTTGGATAAAGAAGTAGGAAGCAGCTGCTTTCAACCTTCACTCTCTATACAATATAATAGCTGTAATAGAAACAGAACTACTATATTTCTTAACCATAGCATCAACAAGAATTGAATAAATTTTGTGCTTTATTAACAGTATTGAAAAAAAAAATCATCATTACACTAAATGAAATGGGAAACATTTTTTTTTAAACTTTACTTCTTACTTCATTTAGGATGACATTATAGGAATACTAATAATTGTATTTTCAACTTCACAGATACACTTTTAACACCAATATGAAAAAAAAAAAATTATTCTGTATCTACAGGATAACAAATGAATATATACAGGATATTGTTTTGTTTAATGCAGTTGATATTCTAATGGAAATTCATTGCAGAAAGAAATGCTCGGAGAAGCATGAACGAAAATATTATCATATAAATAAATATAAAGTTTAGGTAAGGTGGGGAAATATAAACAGAATATCTATGCCTATGTTCATGTGTGTACGTGAATGTGCATGTGTGTGTGTGTGTGTGTGTGTGTGAGGGAGGGAGAGAGAGAGAGAGAGAGAGAGATCAGCAAGGAAGGATGTTAATTCACAGAAGTTTCTTAACAAAGTAAATACAAAATAAGATATACAAAATTAAATAAAGAAATCCTTTATGTTAAGCTACAGCAGGAGAATCAGTGTGAGTATGTATTTTAGCATTTTTTTTTTCACTCTCATGCAATAACTAACTTTTCACTTTGTCAGTGAATTGATTTCTTTTAAAAACAAAAACAAAGACAGGTAAACAAGAAAAAGAAAAAAAAAAGGTTTCTGTCATTTGTTTCTTTTATCTTTTCCTACAAAGCATTAATGAATTTTATATTACACGAGAAAGGGAAAGGTAAAAAAAAATAAACTTGACATCACATCTTGAGCAATGTTTTTTTTGTTAAAGAAGAGAAATATGTTGTATCTTCTTCTTCTTCATGTTTTTCTTCTCCTTTTTCCATTATTATTATTATTATTATTATTATTATTATTATTATTATTATTATTATTATTTGTAGAGTCATTCAAATCAGTTGTAATATCAAATGTGTTCATTGCTAACTTTTTCCCATACTTATATTAGATAGTCTTCTCTTTATTATTATTATTATTATTATTACTATTACTATTATTATTATCATCATTATTATTATTATTATTATTATTATTTGTTTTGTTGTTCTTCTTTCACCATTGTGTAATATGTGTAAAAGTAATTTTTCATTCTTTTTATTTTTAAATTCCTTTTTCTTTTTTTTTTTTTTTGTTTCATGAAGTAGCTAAAAATAAAAAAAAAAGTATTGTATGTAGATTGTAGTTCCTTAATTCCACAAAATTGTTTACAGAATAACATTTGCCTTTTCACAACAACTGGAATTTCATAATGCAAAAATTTCTGCAAGTTTTAAGAATATATCGATTGGCAGACTATTGCTGCCAAGGCATTTTATTAGCAATAAATACCAAATGTCAGAGGTAGTTAGTTAACAATTGCAAATGTTACAAATAGTGGATAATAAATTAAATATTAAAAAGTTACAATATATATGTAGCAATTCAAATGAATAAGAATTTCACAAAACATAGTTTTTGTAAAAAAAAAACTTAGGATGTTGAGATATCAAACTGCAGCAATGAAGGCGACCCCTGAAGAATGTCTTTCATATAGTTTTAAAATTTTAATTCCAAATGCTACATTTTATATGATGTAGCACTATCCAACATGTTGTGCAGTCAGTTTTACTGATTGAAACAAACAGGGTAATAAAAATTTTTCATCACCACAAGTGCCTGACTATATAGCAAGGTTTGAGAAGAATCCAAGAATATATCCTAAGTTTATCATAAATATATGTATATGTATGTATGTATGTATGTATGTATGTATATACTGTATATATATTAATATATATATATATCTATATATATATATACACATATATATACATATATATATACACACACACACATATGTATATATATATATATATATATATATATATATATATATATATATATATATGTATTATATATGTATATATGTATTTATATGTTTATATATATATATATATATATATATATATATATATATATATATATATATATATATATATGTATATATATATATATAAACATATAAATACACATATACACCAATCTAGATGAATAACATTTAATAATACATACTGTGTATATTGATATTTATCAATCAATAATATACATTTATAACAATAAAATATTGTATCCCTTTTTAATGTGCATGTGTATATGTGTAAGTTTCACTTGCATTCATGTATGTATGCATGGAAGGATGTGTAACTGTATGTCTATTGAAGCAATTTATTCAAAACAGTCATTGTAAAATTTAATCCTATTAATATTCTATTAAAACTGTGTGTGTATATGTATGAAGGTGCATGGCTCGAGCTCACAATCATGAGGTAGTGAGTTCGATTCCTGGACCGGGAATGTGTTGTCTTGAGCAAGACACTTTATTTCACGTTGCTCCAGTTCACTCAGCTGTAGAAATGAGTTGTGACATCACTGGTACCAAGCTGTATTGGCCTTTGC
>NC_142937.1:62088162-62115662 GCF_046866305.1 Octopus bimaculoides | reverse complement strand
GACTACCCGTCTGATAAGGGTACACCAGGCACATGCATCACAACCATATGTGCACGACATGGTGATCTCATATCAAGATAAACAGTGCATGACCTCGCAGGTGGGGCCCAGTTAGAATTTTCTTCAGGTCGAGTAGCCCATCCTGCTCAAAAGGTCCATGAATAAGGTTTGTTTAAGGATGGTGAGCAAAACACCCATGTTTCCAAAGGTGAATTATTCAAACTCCAAAGAATTCCTCTAAATACATGGCTATGATGCTCCCCCACTACTTCTGCTCATGATCAGAGATGCACATATCATCAGCCACCAAGGGACATGCTCAACTGGTTAAGGTCAAACATCTGACAAGCAAATCTGTGGTATTAAGCAGAATATTTACTGTAGCCCATTTTTTTATACCAAGACAAAACAATGTACATGATAACACTTCCAATCAATTAAGATTTGAAGCCATGTGAGCCACTGCCTGGTACTGCATTATTATCATTATTATTATTATTATTATTATTGTTCAGTAGTTTTATTTTTATAACGTGCTTTCACTTCACTACCGAGCGCAGCTCTGTGCGCCTTGGGTATGTGCTGTGGTTTGCTGTGGTGCTTTTATGTTTACTGTATTGAAAGTGTTTTGCGTAGAATGTGTGCAGTACCCAGTAGTGCAATTTTCTGTATGTTACATATATTTGTAAGTCCTGGTATTTTTGTTATGTATTTGTCTGAGTATTTTTTAATTATACCTAAGGCACCTACTATGATAGGAATTGTTTCTGTTTTTAGACTCCACATTCGAGTTATCTCTATTTCCAGGTCTTTGTATTTTGAAAGTTTTTCCATTTCTTTTCGAGAAACGTTGTCATCTGCTGGTATTGATACATCAATTAGAAAGCATTTTTTTCCTTCATGATCTTTGACAACTATATCTGGTCTATTTGCCTTAATTTCTCTATCTGTGTGTATTGGCATATCCCAGAGTATGGTTGCTTTCTCGTTTTCTGTGACCTTTTCTGGCGTGTGTTTATACCATCTTTTTTCTGTTGTTATTCCATAGTGTTGGCATAGCTTCCAGTGTATATAGGTCCCAGCTCTGTCGTGTCTGTGAATATATTCCTTCTTAGCCAGGACTGGGCAGCCAGAGATAATATGATTTATTGTTTCTTGTCGATCTCCACATATTCTACAGTTACTTGTTATATTTCTTTTCATTATGTGTTTTTGGTAATTTCTGGTGGGGAGGCTCTGGTCTTGTGCAGCAATTAAAAATCCTTCAGCCTCTGCTTTGAGTCCTGAGCTTCTCAGCCATTGCTGGGATTTTTCTCTGTCTATTTCTTTCGCATTTAGTTTAGCCCAGTATTTACCATGTAGGGGCTTTTCTTGCCATCGTTTTATCATGGTCCGTTGCTGTTCTAGTTTTAGTTTGGATTTCATTTGTTTTATAGCTTTTGTTGTTTCTTCTTCTTCTTCTTCTTCGTATTTGTTAGGTAGATTGATTTCTTGTTTGTATTTGTCAGCTTCCTTAAATACTGAAAACAGTTTTTTGTTTTGCTCGTGTTTTGTGGCTATTTGTATTAGCTTCCCTTGCTTCTGGAGTAGGTATTTTTGCAGTCCTATGGTGGTTATTTTATAATAGTTTTCTAGCTGTATAAGACCCCTGCCACCTTCTGTGCGTTGTATATATAGCCTTTCTATGTCAGATTTTGGGTGGTGCATCCTATATCCTGTCATTATTTTTCTTGTTTTCCTGTCTATTTTACATAGTTCGTTTAGTGTCCAGTTAAGGATGTTGTAGCTGTAGCTTATAACTGGGACAGCTAAAGTGTTGATACCCATTATCTTGTTTTTAGCATTGAGCTCTGTTTTTAGTATTGATCTAACTCGTCTATAGTACTCTTTCTTTATTTTTTCTTTCATTTGTGTATGTTGTATCCTATCTAGTTCATTGACTCCTAAATACTTATATGGTTGGCTTTCGTCTAGTTCTCTTATTTCATTGGCTTTATCTAGTGTTATATTGCTACTTTTAACTAATTTTCCTCTTTTCAGGGTTGCTTTGGCACATTTTTCTAATCCAAATTTCATGTCTATTTCCTTGGTAAAGCCGTGTACTGTCTGTAGTAGTGTTTCTAGCTCTTTGTCGTTTTTAGCATATAATTTTAGGTCATCCATATATAGAAGGTGGCTGACTGTTTTTCCATAGCATTTGTAACCGCATCCAGTTCTATTTAGCAATTCGGTTAAAGGTGTGAGTGCCAGGCAGAACAGGAGTGGAGAGAGCATGTCTCCCTGGAATATTCCTCTTCTAATGGGGATGGCTTTCGTTTTCACAAGTCCCTCTTTTGTTTGGAGCTGTAGCACTGTCTGCCATTTGTTCATTGAGTGCTCTATGTATTTTATGATAATTGGTGCCACCTTGTTTATGGCTAGTGTTTCCAGAATCCACGTGTGGGGAACACTGTCGAAAGCCTTTTGGTAGTCCACCCAGGCCATACTGAGGCCTTTCTTCTTTCTGCGGCTGTCTTCAGTTATGGCTTTATTGATCAATAATTGATCTTTACAGCCGTATGAGCCCTTGCAGCATCCCTTCTGCTCTTCTGGAAACAGGTTGTTATTTTCCAGGTGTTTACTCAATCTCTGCGATATTATTGCAGTAAAGGCTTTGTAGATCGTAGGGAGACAGGTTATAGGTCTATAGTTTTGTGGTTTCTCCGTTTCCGTGGATTTGGGGATTAAGATGGTTTTCCCTTTTGTGAGCCATTCAGGCATTGTCTCTGGATCTGCGAGTATGTTGTTAAAGTTTTCTGCCAGCTTTTTATGCATTGCTGGCAGGTGTTTTAACCAGAAATTGGGGATCTTGTCGTGTCCAGGTGCCTTCCAGTTGCTTAGTCTTTGCAGTGTCTGGGTTACCTCTTCAGTTGTTATAGGGGCCCAGAGTTGCTCAGGTGCTAAGTTCGTTGTTTTAATGGTCCTTTTCTGGGGTTGTTGCTTCACCGACCATATTTGTTTCCAGAATTTCTCTAGTTCTTCTGCTGTTGGTGCTGAAGTAATGTCTATTTTATTTTTACCCAGTTCTTGGTAGAGTTTTTTGGGGTTGGATTTGAACTGTTTGTTTTGTTCAAAGAAACGTTGGCGTTTCTCATACCGGCGGATCCTTTGTGCTTTGGCAAGGATGTCTTGCTTTAGTTTTTCTTTTGCCTCAGGTAAATCTTTTTCTGTAATGCTGTATTTGTACAGTATTTTTGTTTTCTTCTTGTTACTTAGTAGTGTTGATTGTTTACTAATTTTGTTGAGAATCGATAAATCTTTTCTCTTTTTTTTAATTTTGTTCTGGATGTTATTTATCCACAAGGTCTGTTTGGGTGGTAGAACTCCTGTTCGGATGGGTTTGAGTGAGTATCCTGCTTCTTTTGTGGCTGCAGTGGCTGCCGCATATATTATGTCATTTAACTCAGTGATATTGCCTGTTGTTTCTGTGGTTGTTAGTTCCGTGACGGCCAGGTTTATGCTATTTATTATTGATGTTGTTTTATTGTCTATTTTGATTTTTGGGAGATATAATCTGTGGTCCATTCTAAGATCTGTGGTTTTCAGTTCTTTGGTTATTTTCATTTTCATAGTATCGTAATTATTAGGTTTCCCTTCGTTATTATTATTATTATTATTATTATTATTATTATTATTATTATTATTATTATTATTATTATTCAGTTCTCATTATGGCTTGTGACACTTGAAGCAACAACAAGATCATTCCACTTTCTAACACTGAAAGCATCCTTGACAGCTTGTTCCATTGTTAATCCTCTACTTTTAAGATCTTTTTTAATTACTCTCTGCCACATTTCCTTTGGTCAGCCATGTCTTCTTTTAACGTGTGCAACCTATTGCAGCAAAGCGATCCTGACAATTGAGCTCAGTTTATAGTGACAAACTTAACCTAGCCATTTCCATCTCCTTGCTTCAATAGTTTCTCTTTTTCGTTTCACATTAGCCTTAGTGTGTAATTGGCTAGTCGGGGTCATATTCAGCCAGTAGACCTTCAAAATTTTTCATAAACATTTATTTTGAAACACCTTCGATTTCTTTTCAATACTTTACATTATTTTCCAACATTCAGATCCATAGAGGAGGATGGTAAGTATGTTGCTTTTGTAAAATCATATTTTGCTGAGTACTGATGATTTCCATATTAAGTCATACCGAATGATTGCATGGCTTTGCTGATTCTTGTATTTATTGCATGAATGCAGTCTCCATCCATTGTTATTTTGGTGCCTAGATTGTCAACATTTGTGATTGGTTTACCATTCAAAATCACATGGTCAGCATCTGTTATATTTTTACAAAGAGTGTATGTTTTCTTCTCATTGGCTATTTGACTAAGTCTTTCAGATTAGTCTTGTAAATCTTGAGGTGTGTATGAGAACAAACAAATGTCGTCTGCATAATCTAAATGAATGGATTTGGTAGATGGAAACAGAAAAAAAGAACGTGCTACATATATATATATTTTTTTTTTTTCAGGATTAAATAAAAAGACAACAAACAGTCATCTTTTTATTTAATACTGAAAATATTATCTATGTAACGCAAGCTCTCATTCACTTTTTACCCATTTGTATATATATATATATATATATATATATATATATATATATAGAGAGAGAGAGAGAGAGAGAGAGAGAGAGAGAGAGAGAGAGAGAGAGAGAGAGACAGAGAAAGAGAGAGCAAGTTCTTTTTTCAGTTTCCATCCACCAAATCTATTCACAAAAATTTGTTTGACCTCATCCATCACAGAAGACACTTTCCCATTGGAACTAAACTTGGAGCTATGTGGTTGGGATGTTAACCTCTCGATCACACAGCCTTTCTTGCAACTATATATATATTGGTCCAATACCCAACTATAGAAAATTCCATACAAGTTTCAACACATCATGTAAATAAAGGTAAAGTAAATATTCATAACAAATGTATTGCAGATCAGCAAGGAAACTATGCTTTTACCATTTTTAGGATCATCAGAATCTAATTATATTTTAAAACTACAGGATACAGCATAGTTATTTCAAAAGAATATCAGGTACATCCAATATAGTTTTAATAGATTCACATAAAAAACAGTTCAGATTTAGAAAGATAGAATGAACAAATAAAGTCCTGAGGAAGAATATGTCAATATAAATAGTGAAAAAAGAACTAAAATCACATCATTTGACAAAGTGTGGAAAATAAACTAAAGAATTACATGGCATGCAATTCAGCATTACAACAGATATATATGCACATATATAAGCATGTACACACGTACATACGTAAAAAAATTAGTATGCAAATAAATAAATGAATGAATGAATGAATGAATAAGTGAATATATAAATAAATCAGTAAATATATTTAAAAATCAAGCTTCCATAAATCAAAATATTAAT
Organism: Octopus bimaculoides; assembly: GCF_046866305.1. Taxonomy (NCBI): domain Eukaryota; kingdom Metazoa; phylum Mollusca; class Cephalopoda; order Octopoda; family Octopodidae; genus Octopus; species Octopus bimaculoides. Next base: position 62,110,236 of record NC_142937.1, on the reverse strand, counting down.
ATTATATACTTCACAATTATCAAACATTTCAAAAGTTAACACAATCAGATAACATCTCATATGCATTTGTGTGCGTGTATGCAACACATCTAATATATACATACATACATACATACATATATATATATATATATATATATATATATATATATATATATTGATAGATATACAAATGTATACAAACACATATACACACATATATGCATATACATAAATTTCTTAATTATTTACATGTATATATATATATATATATATATATATATGTATGTATGTATGTATGTATATATATACATACATATATATACATATATGTATGTGTGCATACATAGACATATATAAATTTACACAAAACCATTCATATTACATTTCTTTGGGGAATGCATATAGGCTGGTCTGAACATTTATTCACATATTTTTACACCAGATTATGCATATATGTTTACATATACGCACCTAAACATAAATTAATTATTTAAACTCATACTAACAACTTTCTGCAAAATCATTTTATCTTTGCATGCCTTAACTTCATGCATACATACATATACATATATATACATATGTATATATACATATATACATACTCATATTCATATGTATATATTTTCATATTCATATATTACTACATATACTCCTCTTTATATACACACATACAAATATATGCCTGTACACACATACACACAAAGATCTTTCGTCTTTTATTTGTTTCAGTCATTTAAACTGCAGCCAAGCTGAGGCACTGCCTTGAGGAACTTGTCGTTGAATCAATCAACCTCAGTACTTATTTTTTTATAGCCTGGTACTTATTCTATCAGTCACTTTCTGCCAAACTGCTAAGTTGCAAAGACATAAATAAATCAACACCGGTTGTCAGCGGTGGTGGGGGACAAATACAACACACAAACATATATACACACACACATCATCACTGAACATCCAATGTCCATGCTGGCATCGATTGGACAGTTTGAATAGGGCTGGTAAGCTGAGGGGCTGCACCAGACTCCAGTCTGATCTGGAATGGTTTCTATGGTTGGACACCCTTCCTAACACCAACTATTCCACAGAATGGGTGCTTTTCATGTGGCACCAGCACCAGTATCGATTCTGCTGTGGTAGTCAGCATGGGTGCCAGTTGTATGACACCAGTATCTACCATGACTAAGATTTCATTTGGCTTGAGTCTTCTTCTCAAGCACAGCATATTGCTTAAGGTCTCGGTCATTTGTCATTGTATAATGTTCTCTACTATAGACTTAGGCTGACCAAAGCCTTGTCAGTGGATCTGGTAGACGGAACCTGAAAGAAACCCGTCATATATATATACAGATTACAGGGTCACTGGCAATCCATAGCCAAAAGAAAACAATCTCCTTTGTTGACATTGAGCAGCAGGGTCCTTTCCTTCTCCATATTCTAGAGAGGCCACTCACTAGAGAGACCTTAAGCCAACAGGTTTTGGGATCTGATGATGTGTCATAAAGCTAAGACCTTTATGAACATGAAACCTAAGGTAATCCCATTCACAATGGAATATAACAAAGAACAGCTCCCATTTCTAGACATCATGATAAAAAAAAGTCAACAATCAAATCATAACTGACATCTATTATAAACCAACTGACTCAAAACAATATCTCCTCTTTAGCTCATGCCACCCGAAACAGATCAAAAGAAATATCCCTTTCAATTTGGCGAAAAAGGATTTGCACAATAGTGTCTGATAGAACAACTCAGGACCTTCGTCTTCAAGACCTCAAAACAACATTCACTGAAAGACAATATCCACCCTCACTTATAGACAAAGAAATTAAACATGCCAAAAAATTAGACATAAAAACACTAAAAACAACAAAGCATAACACCACACCTCATCTCAAAACACTACTATTTATATCAACACACAACCCCAGAAACAGGAGGCATTCAACACTTTTGTGCAAAATCTTCCTTTACTATCTAGAGATCCAAAAATGAACGACATCCTGAAAATGCACAAACTCATCAAATGCAAAAAGCAACACAAATTGCTAAAGAGACTACTAACAAATGTGAAGCTTTACAAAACAACCACAAAACCAACGGTTAAAAAATGTGGACGCCCAAACTGTGGAACCTGCTGTAACTAACTTCAAGGATTGGATTTCTTTGTCAAACAAGGACAGAGGTTCACAATTAAAACTAGTTTCACTTGTGCCTCTGAGAAGGTTGATATATTAAAAATTATATTAAAACTATGTAAAATGTGTGTATTTTCCTTTTATAATTTCTTATATATGTAGATATATATATATATATATATATATATATACACACACACATATATATATATATATACATGGATGCATATACATATACATATATTTATTTATACATATATACATATATGAGGCATGACTGTGTGGTAAGAAGCTTGCTTCCAACCACATAGTTCTGGGTTCAGTCCCATTGTCTGGCACCTTGGGCAAGACTCGTCTACTACAGCCTCAGGCTGACCAAAGCCGTGTGAGTGAATTTGTGAGACAGGAACAGAAAGAAGCCCATCATATATATATATGTATATATATATATATATATATATATATATATATATATATATATCACTGCAGAGATGCTCAAAATATCTGGCAGTGTTGGCTACAGCCTAGTCACCCGTATTACAAACCAGGTGTTACACGAAGGAGTCATACCCAATGACTGGTGTAGCAGCACCATAGTCAACTGCTACAAAGGCAAAGGTGACGCTTTAGATACAAATAACTACAGAAGCATCAAGCTGTTAGATCAGGTTATGAAAGTTACGGAGAGGGTCATAGCCCAACTAATTAGGGAGCGAATCAATTTAGATGAGATGCAGTTTGGGTTTGTGCCAGGTAAAAGCACTACTGATGCCATATTTCTAGTAAGACAGCTACAGGAGAAATACCTAGCCATGGATAAACCTCTGTACCTGGCTTTCGTTGACATGGAGAAAGCCTTTGACAGGGTCCCCTGATCCCTTATCTGGTGGTCAATGAGGAAGCTTGGGATAGAAGAATGTTTAGTGAGAGCTGTGCGAGCCATGTACAGAGATGCTGCCAGTAAGGTGAGGATTGGAAATGAGTACAGCAATGAATTCCGGGTAGAGGTAGGGGTCCACCAAGGTTCCGTCCTCAGCCCCCTCCTATTTATCATAATCCTCCAGGCGATCACAGAGGAGTTCAAGACAGGTTGCCCATGGGAGCTCCTCTATGCTGATGACCTTGCACTAATTGCGGAGTCACTATCAGAACTAGAGGAGAAGTTTCAGGTGTGGAAGCAAGGACTAGAATCGAAGGGCCTTAGAGTCAACCTAGCTAAAACCAAAATCCTAATAAGTAGGAAGGTAGATAAAACACAAACCCCTTCAGGTAGATGGCTCTGCTCAGTATGTAGAGAAGGAGTAGGTAGTAACTCTATAAGATGTACCCGGTGCAAGCTATGGACACATAAGAGCTGCAGCAATATCAAAGGCAGATTAACTACAAAGTTAGTTTTTATATGTGGCAGATGTTCAGGTGCAATAAACACTGTAAACAAACAGGAAACAACTCCTATCTCATTCCAGGGTGAAAAACTAGAGGTAATCGATAGCTTCCGCTATCTGGGTGACCAAGTTAGTAGTGGGGGTGGGTGCGCTGAAAGTGTAGCTGCTAGAATAAGAATAGCCTGAGCAAAGTTTAGAGAGCTCTTACCTCCGCTGGCGACAAAGGGACTCTCACTCAGAGTAAAAGGCAGACTGTATGACGCATGTGTACGAACAGCCATGCTACATGGCAGTGAAACATGGGCTGTAACTGCTGAGGACATGCGTAAGCTTGCAAGGAATGAAGCCAGTATGCTCCGTTGGATGTGTAATGTCAGTGTGCATACCCGTCAGAGTGTAAGTATCTTGACAGAAAAGCTGAACATTAGAAGCATCAGTTGTGGTGTGCAAGAGAGACGATTGCGCTGGTATGGACATGTGGTGAGAATGGATGAGGATAGCTGCGTGAAAAAGTGCCACACCCTAACAGTTGAGGGAACCCGTGGAAGAGGTAGGCCCAGGAAGACCTGGGCTGAGGTGGTGAGTCAAGACCTTTGAACATTGGGCCTCACCGAGGCGATGACTACTGACCGAGACCTTTGGAAATGTGCTGTGCGTGAGAAGACCCGGCAAGCCAAGTGAGATTGTTGCCAGTGCCCCTGGACTGGCTCTTGTGCGGGTGGCACATAAGATGCACCATTTTGAGCATGGCCATTGCCAGTACCGCCTGACTGGCCTTCATAGGATTTTCGAGCGAGATCGTTGCCAGTGCCCCTGGACTGGTTCTTGTGCGGGTGGCACATAAAAGACACCATTTCGAGCGTGGCCGTTGCCAGTACCGCCTGACTGGCCTTCGTGCGGGTGACACGTAAAAGCACCCACTACACTTTCTGAGTGGTTGGCGTTAGGAAGGGCATCCAGCTGTAGAAACTCTGCCAAATTAGATTGGAGCCTGGTGTTGCCATCCGGTTTCACCAGTCCTCAGTCAAATCGTCCAACCCATGCTAGCATGGAAAGCGGACGTTAAACGATGATGATGATGATGATGATGATGATGATGATGATGTGTGTGTGTGTGTGTTTTTTCTCCCCCCTACCATCGCTTGACAACTGATATTGGTGTGTTTATGCCCTTGTAATTTAGTGGTTTTGCAAGAGTGACCAACAGAATAAGTGCCAAGATTACAAAGAATTAGTCCTTGAGTCAATTTGTACAACTAAAAACAAAGGCAGTGCTGCAGCATGGCCGAAGTCAAATGACATCCGTACCAGTATGGAAAACGGAAGTTAAACGATGATGATGATGATTTCAGCCATTCTCAATAGTATTGCTTCCACTCTATATAGGTATATCAACTTACACACACACGCATATATATATATATATATATATATATATATATACACACACACACATATATATATACACACACATATATATATATATATACACGCACATACACCAGTACATATAAATGTACACATACATACATACATATACAGCCCATGCATGCATACATATAATATTCATATATATATATATATACATACATTTTATATATATAAAGAGAAAGAGAGAGAGAGAGAGATACATACATATACATGCATATGTGTATATATATATATATATATATATATATATATATATACACATGTATATATATATATATATATATATATATATATATATATATATATATATATATATATATCATAACACTTCTCTAAGTGTGATAGATACAAAAATACTCATCATCACTAATGAGTGTGTTTTTATCAGATGAATGATTGAGATGTAATGTCTGGAGTCTCCCACAGACACTTATTTTAATATCTGTATATATAGATTATAATGTCTCCAGTATATTTTGATGTTTAAACTCTACACATATTTTAATAAGCTCCATTGCAAGGTACAGAATGTTATCATGACATTAACATTCATCTGTCAATAAGATATAACATTATATACATACTGCAGGATACATTTTACAATTTTGCTCTCTGTAATGAAGTAGCACACTTTCATAAAGTTAATTCATTCAACTTTATTTTCTGAGTGGTGTGAGTCTGCATATATTTCACTTATTTTGGTCATTTTGTTTGATCTATGGCATTTCGTTTCTTTTATAGAAACACATCACACTATTGCTTCGATAAATATGATATAAATATATAAATATATATATATATATATATATATATATATATATATATATATATATATATATATATATATATATATATAAGAACTTTCTTTCTTCACAGCTATATGAGACTTCAACACCTTCAGTGTTTAACCCATTCTGCTCAAAGTGGAGCAAATTTACAATGAAAATTCATTCTCTATGAGTTATTATGTCCATGCATCTATTAAAATTAGATTTGGTCATTCCATTTGTTCCACTGCATTTTGTTTCTTTTCAGAACAACATACCACACAGTGTTGTGATATTATTTCCCATTCAGCTAACCATTCAGAAATCAACCAGAACAAACTTCTGGTTTGAGATGCATAAATATGTAGCCCCTGATTATGTCACATAAATTAACAACTGTGTGTGTGTGTGTGTGTGTGTGTGTGTGTGTGTGTGTGTGTGTGTGTGTGTGTGTCTGTGTGTGTGTGTGTGTGTCTGTGTGTGTGTGTGTGTGTCTGTGTGTGTGTGTGTGTGTGTGTGTGTATGTACATGGTTTCACATTGGTACCAGTACCAGTGAGTAGGTAGTGATATAGTTAGTGTCTAGCAGCTAGGTGATTCAACATCTGAAGACAAGTGGAATAAATTGGCTTCCTTGAAAACAAGTGGAGAGCATCTACCTTTATAGTACTGCTTCAAGAAGTATTGTCCAACAGATGAAAAACGTAGAAGTTGAAATGATGATGATGTCACACACACACACACACACACACACACACACACACACACACACACACAAGTATATTCTTTTATTTGTATGGCCCAGAGCTATAATACCAGACACTTACCTAGAAGAAAAACATATCTGTAATACATCATCAATAAAACATATGTCCTCAAATAACAAATGTATTTACACCCATCAGAAGGGGAGAAGACATAGGTTAATTTGCAGATGCAAGATATGTTTCAACAGTTGAGCAACAAAAGCTTAATGTAAATGCATTTTTCAATGTTTAATATGGTGGCATGTATTTTGAAGGACTTTTAAAAGAACTCATTTCTAGCAGCTTGACATGCCATATGGATGCCCTGCCTTGTTGATTCAGTGAGTTTGTTAAAGGTGCTAATATTGTTGGGTTGAAATAATAAAGTTATGAAAATTGAAAACTTGAAGTATTGGACTAACATTTTTCTTATGGTCATTAATGGCTGGATTCAGTATCCCAGCTGCTTTGTTCCATGTGACTAACTTTTAGTTGTTTCTCTACTAGCTCCTGGCAGACTGACAACTAAACTTATGAACGCTAACTGAAACTTGTTTCTTCACTGTCTCCTGTACATATTGGAAATATAACAACCAGTAAGGCATTCCTCTTTTCTTTTTTTTTTTATAAACTGTACTTTCTAGCTATTCATTTTCTTAAAAAGTCTGTGCTAGCAAATATTCTAAATTTAGCTTTACCATTCTTGATTTGGCAGTTACAAGACCCACAGTCAAGTTCAAAACATTCTAAAGGTATCTGTAATGGTGACAACATGTTTGAATACTCAGTAAATGCGTTCACCCATATAAATTTCGTTATGACCATCATTTCAGGACTTAAGACAAAAATGAGATGTTTGAGATGCTACAGTTGTTAGTATAGAGGCATGTGTATGCATAGTTACAGTTGTATGTATCTATACACATGTGTAAGTGAGAAAATATTTGGGGAATGGTTTTTGAAAGTGTTGTTTACTAGCAAGCAATTTGGTCTGAGAGGTTTGACCATTTAGCAATATTCCATTCAAAGGGTCCTATTTACTTTATTGAAAACATAGGATAGTTCTTTCTGAATGTTTAAGTGATTTCTTTGAAAGGCTTGGCAGTAGTGGATGTTTCTAAGTTTATAAATTTCTATGAGTGACTTTGCATTAATGGGTTTGCTAAATTTATTCATTGTCTTCAAAGAGTTCAGTGATAATGGATTTGCTAAATTTGATTTGACTTTGCAAATCATGCCACTTAACAAATGTTGCTAGCAAGTTGGATAAATCACTTAGAAGATGGACTTTATGCTACTTTCATCTTGCTTGTATAATCTGGTATCCCTTATTAAGTCAAATACTGATATATATTACAATGGTAGAATAAATGAGTACCTTGTTTCAAGAAAAAATATATGGGTCACAGATTTAAGCAGCTCAGCACTACACTGTTATTTCAGTCTAAGTTGATTGAAAATGAATACCACCATTATCACTTCAAGATTTGTTTTTAATATAACAGGTAAGTAATAGGAGAAACTTGCAGAGGTTCAAAGAAATTTAGGAATTTGTAAAATAATCCACATCATGCCAAGATGGAAAACAAATTAAAAATATTAGTTTCAAATTTTGGCACAAGGCTAGCAATTTTGGTGGGAGAGAGTAAGTCAGTTGCATCAACCTTCAGTGCTCAACTGGTACTCATTTTATTGATCATGAAAGGATGAAACGTGAAGTTTACTTTGGCAGAATTTGAACTCAGAATGTAAAGATGAACAAAATGCTGCTAAGCATTTTTCCCAGTACACTAACAATTCTGTCAGCTTGCTGCCTTAAAACAAATTTAACATACTGGAAAGAAAATTATACAATAGATTAAATTATTAACAAGCCATTACAGTTTTACTCCAAATTTAAAAGTGACGAACCTTTTCTGATTTGTAATAATACAAGCAGTTGTCCTTTCGTAACACAAACCATCGCTTTCTCCATGACGCCCTTTTGAGAAGTGGTAAATGACTGTTTCCTAGTTTGAGCATATATCCAGTCATTAGTGGAGCTTCAAGATCTCTGCTGTAGCACACATTACTTAGGCCAACTGTGATAGATACTTTGTCCTCAGCTGTAGAACATGAAGGAAAATGAAATAATATAGTTTTCCATTAAGTTGTAATTTATTTATTCAGTTACATTTCTAGATACTAAGGCTGTATAAGACGAAATTCTTCCAAATTTTTACAATGATATATTACACAAGGTCAATATTGAAGTACACCAAAGTTGTAACTTATATCAGACCACTTAATTTTTCTTCTTAGAAAAGATACTTAAAAGCAACAAATTTATTCTTATATTATTTCCATCATTTTGATAGATAACAAGTAGTTAATAGATTGATGTGTACATAAGAAGCAACACAGCTCTATGATTCTATGATCATATTACTTCTTTTAGAAGCAAGAATATAGTCATATGACCCTAACAGCCACATTTACATAGCATTTTCTGACAACATTATACATATGTATACTTCGTTTTTGAATTTGGTTTGCAAGTATAACATTTCTTAAACTTAGAAGCTACTGCACTGTTGATTTCTATTATAAATTGCTGTTGATCTTCATTGAGAAGGAACACATAAAAAGGTGTTGGGAATATTTAGACAAAAATCAAGAGTCAATATTTTTAACTTGTCAGCAGACAATAAGTGATATGTTCCTAGATGAGTTGTTCAATACAATAGTTTACTTAAACCCTTAGCATTTAAACCAGCCATATCAGGCCAAAATATTCTATCTGTTCTATGTTCAAACAGGCTAGATCATGTCTATTATATCTGCTCTACAATATCATTCTAAAAATAAACAAACACATCATCAAAACCTCAAAGCTATGAGATAATGCATGATTAATTCAAAACAATGTGAATAAATAAGCATTACATCTGACAGAGAAATCTGAATGCTAAAGGGTTAATGGAAAGAAGTGAAGTGGCAACCAATAAGTCATATTTTGAGACTGAGTTTCAGAATTTGGAATTTATGCCCCAAACCTGTCTGTGGATAATAATACTTAGCACTTTAAATGCACGAGTGATTAACAGCTACAAAACCACTGAAGCTTTAGAATGTGTTTCCACAATTCTTTAAATATTCAAATTTATACATTATAACATATGCTACAATTAGATAATTGATGCAAAACCTTAAAAAAATTAATTATTTCAATTAGAAAATTTAAAGAAGAGAAGTACATATTGCTGTGCCAGGAGACAAATTAGTAACTAAATATTTCAGATGAAGCCCTTCATTAGAGAGACAACATTGAAATAATTTCAGCTGTTTTATAAGACTGGAATCTTCTTTTAGACAGCAGTTCTATATGTTGATAAGAGCCTCATAATTACATTAGTTCACTTAATTCTTCATTTACTAAACAAGCACCGTCTTAGTTTACTGCTTTTTATAGCATACTTATAAATTGATTTGGAATATTATAACATAATGAAATGCACCTCATTTAAACTCTAAGATCTAAATTTAAACTATAGCTAATACAATTGTTAGCAATTTATATTTTGTATAATCCAGAAAATATTTAGATATCTGAAACATGAATATATTCTTAGTGTAGAAAAAGGTATCTGGGGAGCATACCCAAAGTTTTTCACAAAACTCTGAAGGTACTGAAACATCAGTTTCATTTACATGGACATTTAATCTTGATATTTTGTCAAGAAACTATAGTTTGTAGTTACATAAAAATGCTGCTTAGTTTATGTGTGCAAGCTAGTTTGAATATCATGTTATTTTAACAATTCTTAGTCTTTTACAGGTCTCAAGTACAGGACTGTGACCAGGCTGGATCATTGTCATCTGAGACAGCTGATTACATCAATTTCAGTATTGAACTGAGAAAGATGAAAGGCAAAGGAGGCCACAAAAGGTTTGAACTCAGAAAAAAAATAAATCCCACAGGATATTTTGTCAAACACACAACTGATTTTAGCATCGATACTCTATTTCTTTACACCAAATATTGTAAGAAATTTAAATATTCCCCAGATTCAATCTGCAACAAACCTATATATATATATATATATATATATATATATATATATATATATATATATGCATGTATATGTATGTATTTCAAACACATAAATGTGGGACTGAACCTGGAACCATGTTGTTCGTAAGCAAGTTACTTACCACACACCCACTCCTACGCCTATATCTTTAAGAAAATAATGATAAAATGGCCAGCAAACATAATCAAAATAGGCAAAATATATATTATTAAAAGTCAGGGTACAATATGCACCTGTTTGCTAGAAAGATAATAACTTATTTAAATTTATGCATGCTCACTATTGTTCATTATGAAGTCGTGGGGCCTTCAGCTGAACAGACATGCATAGAATGGTAAATATATTTTAAAAATAGGTTATGCAGTAAGCCTAGCTGATGATCTTCAAGTGCCATCTGGCACAGAAAGTAAAATCAATTGATACTGGGATATCTACTCTTCTCTTTGTGGTTATATATGTGTGTGTGTACGCAGCAGCTCACAAACATTTGACTTGGGAATGGGTCATCTGTGTCTCAGCATTTCTGTTCTGCTAACCATTCCACCCAACGCCTCTTGGTCTCTGGTACAGCTACCCCACACCCTAGATCCCCTACCACTTGCCTTTAGAGAGAACAGGAACTCCTTTTCTTTCTCCAAACTTATATACTTTTGAATTCTTCACCTCAACTCTTCTACCTTAATTTTTTCTTCCCACACACTTCATCATTATACACTACTCCCTCTATTTCTCTCCACCACCCCTTTTCCCATGCTACTTTCATGCATCCTACTCAAACCTTCCTACACATCTCACTCAACTCAACCCTCTTGGCCACATAATAAAAGGCAGACATGGTATTTGTTATATCCTGTCCCTTCCATATCCTTTTATATTGTCTATTGCATTTACACTAAACACACACACACACACACACACACATGCACACACACAAAAGAAAGAAATCTCTCTACCTCATAAATTCATAATATAGAAATGTTTCATTATACAAATTGTCATTATAGTGAAAATACAATTGGTAAAATAATACTCACATTGTTGAATAAGTTTTATAATTTCTTCAAGTGATGATTCCAGAACACTGACATTATTAATAGATACTAGAATGTGACCAGTTCTAATCCCAGACTTTTCAGCAGGGCTCCCTAATAAAGAAATATATGTAATTAGTTCTTGATAAATAATAATAATAAAAAAAAATCAGATGCATGTGTGGTTGTGTGGTAAGAAGTTTACTTCCCAGCCACACGGTTCTGGATTCAGTCCCACTGCACGGCACTTTGGGCAAGTGTCTTTTACTATACCCTTAGGCTGACCAAAGCCTTGTGAATGGATTTGGTAGATGAAAACTGAAAGAAGCCTGTCGTCTGTGTGTGTGTGTGTGTGTGTGTGTGTGTGTGTGTGTGTGTGTGCATGTGTGTGTGTCCCTTTGCCCCCATCGCCACTGTTTGACAACTGGTGTTGGTGTGTTTATGTCCCTGTAACTTAGGAGTTCAGCAAACAAGACTGATAGAATAAGTACTAGGCTTTAAAAAATGTCTTGGGGTCAATTTGTTCAACTAAAACCCTCCAGCATGGCCACAGTCAAATGACTGAAACAAGTAAAAGAATAAAAAATAGTCTCTTACATAGTCTGCCTAAAATATGCCAAATGTCTAAAACATCTGAATGGCCAAACAGCTTATTAAATATCTTTTGTCTCTCACTTATTTCAGTCATTAGACTGCAGCCATGCTGGGCCACCACCTTGAAGGGTTTAGTTCAGTGGTTCCCAAACTTTTTTCGGCTACCACTTGGCACCCAGGTTGCATTCCTAGCCCACTCCCTTCCTCCACCACTCACCACCACCGGAAACATAGGCCATTTTCTGCAGCGAATTCAAAACAACTGTATTTCATAAATAAAATTAAACTTAATTAACCCTTTATTTTGTTGTTTTTACATCCATTGTCCCACTTTTGGCCACCCCATTATCACCCCATTTTTCTTCAACACCCCACCCCTGGATCTTTCTTCCACACCCAAGAGTGGCAGTATTGCCCACACTGGGAACCACTGGTTTAGTTGAACAAATTGACCCCAACAATTATATATTTTTTGATTTTTTCTAAGCCTGGTAATAATTCTATCAGTCACAGGGATGTAAATAAACCAACATCGGTTAAGCTATGGTGGGAGGACAAATACATACACAAAGACACACACACAAATGCATATATACACACACTCACACACATAATGGGCTTCCTTGGATCAAATCTGCTCACAAGGCTTTGGTCAGCCTGAGGCTATAGTAGAAAACATTTGCACAAGGTTCCACACAGTGGGACTGAACCCAGAACCATGTGGTTGGGAAGCAAACTTCTTACCAGACAATCATGCCTGCACCTATAATCCTATAATATTCCATACAATGTGTCTTTTTTTTTTTTTAAGAATATGTTAAAAAGGAAGAATTAATACAAATAATAGTTATTTTGAAGTGAGTGAGATTACTGGGATCAAAATAAGTCAGGAAAACATTCCAGAAACAAAATAAGTATAAGGATAGATTGAATGACATCCTTTACTGCAGACTCTAACTAAATATTGTGAAGGGAAATTATTAATTTAAAGTAGGAGAACATTGAGTATAAGAAATGAAAAAAAGATACAGCTGAAAGAAGTTTAATTTTGATACTGATTTCAAATTTTGGCACAAGGCCAGCAATAGCATGGAAGGAGTAAATCAATTACATCAACTCCAGTGTTCAACTAGTATTTATTTCATCAACTCCGAAAAGATGACTGGCAAAGTTGACCCTGGCAGAATTTGAACTCAGAACATAAAGACAGACAAAATACAGCTGAGCATTTCACTCAACATGCTATTGATTCTGCCAGCTCACCCACCTTAATATTAAGATAAACTAAAATCTGTATTCCAGGATTCCATGGTAATACTTTATTGTAAACTCTTGAAAAAGAAATATTTGCTATTTATTTAGGATTATTTTGGCCTTGAAGTAGTATTAGTATTCGCTTCATTGAAAATGACTTTTTCAAAGATTGTTCATGAAACTGGTCAAGATTTATTGAATGTTTCTATTATTAAATTTGATGTGTAATCATTACAAGCAAATGTAGTAGAAATATTTTTGAATAAAATGTGGAGTTCTGTACAGATGAGTAGTGGACAGGCCACAAAAAAGCACAGATTTGAATAATAATAATGGCTGTAACCATAAATTTAATCGTACTTGATGTTTTAAAAACACCAGAGAAATTCAGTAATACATCGTAATGGTGGATATATATTAATACTTCATTGAATTAAGCTTTTTTTTTTATTTATACTATTTCTATCTTTACTTGAAATTGTTTTCATTTATTTTATTTTTATTCATATATTCAATTTTATTTTACCTGGATCTACTAATGTGACAATAGTAGGATGACTATCCAAAATGTGTAAACCAAATTCTTCATCTGATTCTTTCATTAAATGCACTGTTTCTTCACATTCTGAAATAAATATGAAGCACCATGATTAAAGGATTAAAGTAAATAGCATTAAATCAAATTTAAAAACATTAAGAAGCTTAAAAGTTACCAGATTAAAGATATATGATTTAAAAAACTTTTTCGTGGATGCCTAGATAACATTTAGAAAATATCCTACTAATAATTTACTCAAGTTCTTTTAATTTATTCCTTGATGAAGTATGATAAGAAAATATACTAGGAGTTCAGAAAGATTTATATTTTCAGAAGATAAATTTTTAATAAAAACTGATAAAACACATTAATTCAGTTTACCAAAGAGTTGGACATTTTTATGTAAATTTCCTATGATCAATTTTGATTCTTTGCTTTAAAATTCAATGCTAATAACAGTTGGATGTACTCAAACAAAATATAATCTATATTTAGTCAGATTTTAATGAGCTATATTTAGTCAGATTTTAATATTAGCAATAGTTAAAATTTATTATTTTCACTTTTAGAAACAAATATACATTATTTCTTCTTGCAAATATGCTATCAAAAGAGAAATAATCAAGGTAAGCTTTATTGATAATTTAGATATAAAAAATGAGAGTATATACTATTCTACTGAAGTTAAATTAAATAATCAGAGTGATTATCATTTTTGTAAATAGTTATATCTCAAAAATTGTGATGTAGTATCTAGTAATAATCAGCTAATGGAAGCAGAGCACTATTGTACTTAAAGGTTTCATAAAATAATATCTAATAGGTGCAGGTGTGGCTGTGTGGTAAGAAGCTTGCTTCCCAGCCACATGGTTTCAGGTTCAGTCCCACTGCATAGTACTTAGGGCAAATGTCTTCTACTATTGCTTCGAGTCAACAAAAGCTCTGTGAATGGATTTGGTAGATGGAAACCGAAAGAAGCCCATTGTGTGTATATTCTTTTACTTGTTTCAGTAATTCGGCTGTAGCCATGCCTTTAGTCGAACAAATTGACCCAATACTTATTCATTGTAAGCCTAGTACTTATTCTATCAGTCTTTTTTGTCAAACCGCTAGGTTACAGAGACGTAAACACACCAACACCAGTTGTCAAGCGATGGTGCAGGGGACATACCATACACACACACATATATATATGATGGGCTTGTTTTAGTTTCCATTAACCAAATCCACTCACAGGGATTTGTTCGGCCCGAGACTATAGTAGAAGACACTTGCCCAAGGTGCCATGCAGTGAGACTGAACCTGGAACGATATGGATGGGAAGCAAGCTTCTTACCATACAGCCATGCTTGCACGTATATATATATATATATATATATATATATATATATATATATATATATATATATATATATATATATATATATATATATATATATATATACACCCTTTAGTTCGTTTACAGGAAATGTTTTGAATATCCATATACAAGCTCTTATTCTATTATTCTGCTAACAACCTAATGATGCCAACTGGTGATACGTGTTTTTTGGGGCCACATTGAGCTGTGCTGATATAATGTAGGATAAATATAGTAATAACAATAATAATCCCTGGATGGAATTTATGCCTTAAAATATTTATAAATTCCATCCAAAGATTATTACTACATATATAAATATATCTGTAATATAATATGTGACAATTATTCGGTTGCCATAATAAAACTCTGAGTTTCAGATGTTGGGGCGGAAACCTGCACTGGCATCTCTTCAGTTATTGAGACAATAAAAATTGCCTCAATAACTGAATGTGTATATATATATATATATATATATATATATATATATATATATATATATATATACAGCACTCTCACCATGCTCTCTACACATTCTAATCAAATCTCCCATTTGTTAACATGTACCTCCTTGTGACAATGTAAAGTTTCAGTCAATCAAAATACCCTTGGTCTGATGAGTAGCCTGCCATATACACCTCACTTGGATATTTACCACTTCTGAGGTTCCACTCACTATGAAACATATGTAGCCTAGATCTTATCTACTCCATTCCTTAACTCTTGCATTCTTATTTGCATACCCAGCAACCCAAGTTGCCTACCATGAAATATAGGAAGAATTTTTTTCAGCTTGTTGTACTTTGATACAAAAAAATCCACAACCTTTTGCCGCAATAAACCACTATTGTTCTTGAAAGCTGCTTTTCATATTTACTACAGATTGCTTGAAGTTAACTTTCTTCCTACACCTCAATCCTTGCCTGACAACCAGTGTTGGTGTGTTTACATCCCTGTAACTTAGAGGTTTGGCAAAAGAGACTGATAGAATAAGTACCAGGCTTTACAACAAAATAACAAGCACTGAGGTTGGTAAGCTGGACTAAAATTCTTCACGGTGGAGTCCACGCATGGCTGCAGTCTACTGACTGAAACAAGTAAAAATGAGAAAAAAAAAACTGCGAAGTTCTGCTAAGTTTACATTACTGCCCTACCCGTCTCATCTTGCACACTCAACACCCTTACATATTTATTACTCCTCTTTCTATGACTCCCATCTCTTCATCAACTCTTATTTTCTCAACTACTGCCCTCTCACAACGGTTCTACTCATCATAGTGAAACCTCCCTCATCATTCTGCATAGGACCATCACATCCTCTCTTCTATATTCTCTCTCAATTACAGGTGCCATTCGGCCCATAGTCTAGCAAGTTACAAGGTGGCCTTACTAGCACTGGTCTCATGAGAAAAGCACCACCCAATACACTCTGTAGAATGGTCAGCATTAGGAAATGCATTCAGCAGTGAAAAAAAACATGTGAAAGAAGACATTGGAGTACGACACAGTCCTCGATCTTGTTGAACAACTCAATCCATACCACCATGGAAGATGAACGTTAAATAACAATGATGATGATGATGATGAGGAGGAGGAGGAGGAGGAGGATGGTTATACCATGGCTGCTATCACAGACTGATGGCAGTTAGATAAAATCAATATTGCCAATGAATGCTGTTGAACACATAATGATTTTAAAAAGGAATTAAGTGAATTCGTAATATTAATTTAAGGGAAAATTTGTAAAATGATCAAATATTAAATAATCCTTAATCATGTTTTTTTTTTTGTTTTTTTGTTTTTTTGTTTTTCCTTTGTTTTTTTTTTTATAAAGCTACAACTTTGCTTCCTTGCAAAAGCGTTTGATCAGCCAGCATAGAATTTCAGCTTTGGTTTTGAATGCTTCTATCATTTGTTGACATTAAAAGAATAAAAAAAAAAAAGAAAAGATTCATTTCATTGTCAGTCATGGGGAATTATGGAATTGTACCTTAAATTAGATCCATTTTATACTATTTCATATTCCAATTACCTCAACTACAATAAATGAATGAAAATAAAAATTAACTAATTGTGTAGGTTTAATGCTTGCTGCTAAAATATATTTTTGCTTATATGCACACACACATACATACATACACATAAAAACATGTGTGCTTGTATACATATAAGCACACACACAAACATACACACATACATATATATACATACATATATGTATACATACCTATGCATATATATATAAAAACATGAATACATATATACATACACACAGATACACAAACAGACACACAAGTACATATATATACACACATACACACTTACATAAGTATACATACACACACATATATACAAACACACATATATGCATACATACACACATACATACACACATATGCATACATACACACACACACATATGCATACATACACACACATAGGGACACACACAAGTACATATATGCACACACACACATACACACACATAGAAAAACGCAAACATGCATACATATATATATATATACACATAAGCACATATACACAAGGACGTATATACACATACATGCAAGCATACATGCATATATATACATACATGCATAAGCACATTTACACAAGTGCATATATACATACACATACATATGCATACATACTCGCAAACATACACATATACATGCACACATACACATACATACATACATACACACACATATAAGGACATATACACAATTATATATATACACAAAAAGGCACGTACATATACATACATACACACACACCTACACACACATATACAATGTACATATTTTCAATTAATGATCAGAGCATGAATTCAAAAGAACATTATTTTCTGATACGTTTCAAATTAGAGGATTGTTTACATTAGATCAGTAATTAATTCTAATGCTTTAACAAACTTCTTAAATGTTTAGGATAGGTATTGCATTATGTATACAAACTGACAACAGCATATTGTAATTTAAATGTTCATTTTTATAAGAAAATAAGAGAATTTAAAAGAAAATAAGTGAATTTATTAAAATCTATTACAAAAAAATCTTTTGTTCTATTTACACATCTTCAATTTTCTAAATATTTTTTATGTCAACTTTTTTTGGTATTGAATCGTTTGAAAGGGAAAACAACCAACTAAAACTGTTTACAGCACTTAAATATAGTTCTCATTGCTAAATAATTATTTTCATTCTTTTTCTTTTATTATGTACAATCTAACCAAAAATAGAATACAATATTTAAAAAAAAAAATGGGGAACTGTAAAAATATAAAATAAATGTCAGGATGGTAAGGGATGAACACTTGTAATTAAATCATTTGAATAACAAAATACAAGAAAGAAAATATAGAAAAATAATGTAATTCATAATGAAAAATCTAAATAATTTATTTCTCTTAAAATTTGCCTTTTTTTAAAATATATTTTCACAGGAAACATAAAAATGGCTGAAACCATAACAACATAAATATTCTAAATAATACCATGTTACTCAACTGAACATATAATTGATGTGATAATTTTAAATGGTATTTGAAAATGCTGATTAAGTTTGATGAAGTGCAAGTCATGTTTTTATAGGAGAGGACTATGAGGTATAGAATTAAATCTGTAATATTACTAGTATCCAGCTGTAGAAACCATGCCAAAACAGACTATGGAACTTAGTGCAGCTCCTAGAATTACCAGCTCCTATCAAATATCCAACTCATGCAAGCATGGAAAACAGATGTTAAATGATGATGAGGATGACCATGACAATGATGATGATGGTAGTGACGATGATAAGCCCAGACTGAATTATGACAATATTAACATTGGTGGAATGTTAACAGTAAGGTACTAAATTCAATGGTATAACAAGGGTTTTCAGTGCTTGAGGGGTCAAAGATTCCTTTGGTGGTTCATGTTAATTAATGGATACAATAGGCTAGAGAAACAGTCATGCCCCTTCACATTTGTACCTGAAACAATTACCAGTTTCAAATTTTTGGCACAAGGCCAGCAATTTCAAGGGAAAGGTTAAGTCATTTACATTGACCTCAGCACTCAACTGATACTTATTTTATCGATCTTCAAAAGGATGTAAAGCAAAGTCAATCTCAGCGGAATTTGAACTCAGAACATAAAGACGGATGAAATGCCACTAAGCATTTTGCTCAGCATGCTAACAAGCCAGAACAAATGCTACAAGACACTTTGTGTAGCACTGTAACACTTCTGCCAATCCACAATCTTTATATAATAGTGGTTGATGTTTTCTCATCTAGTAAATAATATCTTTTCTTACTGCCAATTAAAAGGAAAAAAATAAATAGAATTTTCAGAATTTCTTAACTAAAGTACTTAATGCTTCCACTTCTGTAGGAAACTTTGTACTTTTCAGTTATATCCTTTCCACCTTCATCATACAATTTGTACAAGTATCAATCTGTTTATCTTTTTAAGCATTTGCCAAGGAATTATGACATTCTCTGGAGAAACAACATTAACTGATTTTTTTTTTTAACAGCCATACCTAATGTTCTTTAGAGACGTGTTTTCATTTTTTTAACTTTCTCTTTTCTTTTTCTAGCAACTATCTAGTGATTCCTGCACTCGTAATGATGTTTAAGGAATTTTAGATATCATCAAACTTGTTTACAGTCTGTTACGCTGAAGTAATTGGCGATAATGAAATTTCATTTGCTTTATTTTTGCTATACTGATTTTTATAAATGTACTTTTGGTCACATTATTTATCATTAGTGACTAGGAAAGAAGGATTGTAATCTTTCTTTCTTGAATGTCCCTATACATCTATGAGTTTATGCTACAGTTTCCTAGTAGACAGTCAGACCAATGAAACGCAAGCTTATAGCAGCAGTAGCAATAGAGAACCCAGCAGCAATGACTTCTGCTTTATTCTTCTGTACCAAACTCACCTCTTGATGCATAAATAGTGCAGTTCTGACTGCTTGGAACTACTTTTAACAGGCTAACACTAACACAAGAGCAATGAGCCACATCAGCTGTTTCCATGGAAATAATAGAGTAATGATGTCTTAAGTTGACATTTATACTAGAGACATTAACAGCAATGTTAAGTATTGTTGTTCCACAACTGTTATTTAGCCCCAGGTCTGTCATAATAGAGAACAGGTCAATGGTCAAAGGCCATTTCAGTTATAACAATACTGTCATTTTTTCTCGCACAATATACCACAGGCAACAGTATCCAATGAATTGTTTCCATAGGCCAGTAGGGAGGGGTTTGGCTGTTACTTCTAGCAGCCTCCCTTATTGGCTCAAAGTGGTTTGGTTCCTTAGTGGACAGCTCATAGGAGGGCTTAGTAAAAGCAACCATTTGCAGAACATGGAGAACTAAACAGAGACATTTACACTCACACTGATATTGACAGTTATTTCTGCAAACACAAGCTGCTAAGATTATTCTATCTGGTTATCATGAATTTAACTAAAATATGGTGATAACTGGTTATCACCATATTTCAGCTCAAATTCATAAGGTTTCACTATATAACGATTAATTTTATACAATTCAAATTCTGTTTTTATTTACTCTTATAAATTTAAGTATTTCTCACTTCATTTTCTTAAAAAAATTATATCCCTTGTTTCCAGAAAAGACAGTTACACCGTTTATAAATTTTCTTAGTTTTCTTTTATACTATATAGTCAAGTGACTTTTAAAGATGCGATCATTTCTTAATCTCAGTTCAATTTTCTGTTTACTGTAGGATGGATATTTGTTGTAAGGTAATACATAATCATTAGCGAAAATGAGCAACTTTAAAAGTAATTTTTATTATATTCCTTTTATAATCTGTCTGTGATACCGGCCATGATGAAATACTACAAAGTATAGAAAATATGAAATACCACAAGGTATAGAAAATATTCGCCTTTATATATTTATATATTTAATCCTTTATATTGAACACTCAATATTTCATCTATTCAATAAGACATATTCCATATATTCAATAAGACATTCAATACTTTATTTCATAGTACCATCAAATCTATTTTTAGAAATGATGATATTTGAGAGTGTTTTGTGTTTGGGTTGTAGGGATAAGATTTTTAAACCCCAGTAGGTGTTTGGCTGTTCTTAGAAATGCTGCCAAATCTATTTTTAGAAATGATGATATTTGAGAGATTTTTTGTGTTTTAGTTATAGGGATAAGATTTTTAAACCCCAAGTAAGATAATCGCTCTATATACTGATTTAAGAATTCTTTTATTCTTTTAAATGTTTCACTCATTGAAAAGCATGCAAATATGTGTGTGTGTGTGTATCTATCTCTACATATACAATATATACATACATATATATATATATGCGAGTAAAAATAAATACAAAAAAAGGGGGGGGGTTGTATGATTGTGTATAGAGGAATATATTATTTTGTTTAAAAGAGTTCCAACACTGTCTGTCTTTTATGTTTTATTTATATTCCTGCAAAACCAATGTGGGATATAGAATATGGAATATACAATATATAATATAATATACAATATATAATATAAAATAAAAATGGATGGTACTATGAAATAAAGTATTGAATGTCTTATTGAATATATGGAATATGTCTTATTGAATAGATGAAATATTGAGTGTTCAATATAAAGGATTAAATATATAAATATATAAAGGCGAATATTTTCTATACCTTGTGGTATTTCATATTTTCTATACTTTGTAGTATTTCATCATGGCCGGTATCACAGACTTTAACAGATTGTAATAGGCTGGCTAGT
>NC_142937.1:62063162-62083162 GCF_046866305.1 Octopus bimaculoides | reverse complement strand
TGGGAATGAACCCGGAAGCATGTGCTTGGTAAGCAAGCTACTTACCACACAGCCACTCCTGTATAAATATGTATAAATATAATGACATGTCTTGATAGATTTCTTGATATATTCTTATTTATGATATATGCATTTAATTTAGGCTTGTGTTTTGCTATTAATAAAACTTCCCTAGTTATTCTCATTTCTTTGTAGAATTTGGTTTAATTTATAAAATTGGTGTATACATCACTAAAATCACAACATAAACCACAGCTGACCACAAACTCAAAATCAGAAAATATTTCAATACCATAAGTTTGAAAAAAACTCCATATATCAAAATGGGACCACAAACTAGCAAACCACAGAACATACTTCAGACAACTGATGTAAAATACAAATTTCAATATAAGCATGAAAATTGTAAACTTCATGAATCAAACTATTACACTGGACACACAAGTACAATACTTTCTCATTAGTTGACCATGCATTTACAACAGGGAGCAACTGCAACTCTGTATAATACAGTACACAAAATAAAACTGAATAGAAAAACAAAAGTTGACAGCACTTCAAATTTATAGAGAATTCCAAAAAAAAAAAAAATGAGAATAATTAGGGAAGCTTTATTATAAGTAAAATACAAATCTAAGTTAAACATACAAATCAAATTATATCATGAAATCAACCAGGATTTCCTAAAAGTTACCTTAAATGCATTATTGATGATTTTTATCAATTATAAAATCTTTTCCAAAATCCTTTGCAAAGTGCATAAACAACATACCATTATTGCTATTATTACTAAGGTGGGTGAGCTGGCAGAATTGTTAACACGCCATGTTCTGAGTTCAAATTCTGTTGAGGTCCGCTTTGCCTTTCATCGTTTCAAGGTCAATAAAGTAAGTACCAGCTGAGAACTGCGGTTGATATAATCAGCTTAGCTCCTCCCCAAAACTTGCTGGCCTTCTTGAGCCAAAATGTGAAACCATTATTACTATTATTACTCATACTACTAATTGCCTTTCATCCTTTTGGAGTTGACAAAATAAAGTATCAGTCAAGTACTGGGGTTGACTAATCAACTAACCCTTCACATAAAAAAATCACTTACCTTGTGTTTAAATTAAAAATGACTTGAAAGATGACGACTAAATGGATTTAGAGAAACTAATGTTCCAAACTAAACATAAACGATTAATAAGAATATATGAAAAATACTGAATAGAAATATCAAACTTGACATGATATATATTTTCAATACATCCCTATATCTATTGCTCACTCCCTCTCTCTTTCCCCTCTCCCTCCCCCTCCCTCTCTCTCTCTCTCTCTCTCTCTCTCTCTCTCTCTCTCTACATATATATATATATATATATATATATATATATATATATATATCATCTAATGTCTGCTTTCCATGGGTTGGATGGTTCAACTGAAAGCTGGTAAGCTGGTGGGCAGCACCACGTTCCAATCTGATTTGGCAACGTTTTAACAACTGGACGCCCTTCCTTACACCAACCACACTGAGATTGTAGTGGATGCTTTTTACATGCCATCAGCATGGGTGCCATTGACTTGACACCGGCTTCAAGAAAGGTTTAGGGGATCAGTCAATGTCAGTAAAGAGAGAAAAGTTGCATCACTGACAGAAGTTGTACATTGTTATACACATTCACTTAACTTAGTACTCGCTCAATCAGCTTCAAGAGTTTGTGAATGTCAAATTTTCTTTCAAACTTTAAAAAGAATTTCAACTTTTTTCTCAACATCAACGGCTTGAATGGATGAAATCATTGGATGAAATCATTGGAAGGTGATTTCCAATGTTACTTGTGTCTTATTAAAACAGTGCATCATGGGGAGGGGCGGCTATTTTCATTTTCAGACTCCCCATATCTCAAAGCTTATATAATACTAAACTTTCCACAGAAAACGGGGTACAGTGGAACACTCAGAAACCTCACCACCACCACCAACCTCAGTGGGTGGAGTGGGGTGGGCTGCATGCCCTAGCTTCCTAGTCACCCTTCACCATTGATGCACTCATACATATCCAATAAGTTTTTAGAAAATTTTCTTGATACAGTCACAGTATTTGAAGAAAGATGCCCTCAAGTAAAAATTTATTAATTGTATCAAAGAACCTTTTTTAAAAGAAATACTGATTGAAGCAGACCTTATGGAAGGAGTATGTTGAGTTAGGCATACTTTAATGTTTTCAACTTTTTAAATGTACATATTACAAAATAATCTGTATAGAAGTACTTGCTTTTAATAATAACGTTGACTAGTTCTGGTTTACTTTTGGATTTAGAATTCTTGCAAAGAACTCTTTTTCATGCCTTTTACAGTTGATCCCTTTCTTTCATTATTTTGAAGGGAAAAAAACCGAATATTTTCAATTTTCCATTCACACAAATTTCTAGGTGTAAACTACATAGAACATTTCTATGAGATGAAGCTTAAATTTGTTGATTATGTACTCTAAATTGATCTATTAATTTTAATCCTGTTTAGTTTATAATTTTCATTGCACTGTGGGCCTGTGATATGGTAATTGAGATTTTTTGTTTTGCAATTCATATTTTCATTACTTTTCAATTCTTCCTCATTCTTGAGAGTATTGACATTAGAGTACACAACTTAATTTGGAAAAAGAATATATGGAAGCTGAAAGATTTCTTTGCCAGATGTGAATTCATAGAAGTACACACATGTTGAGGGGGAGAAGATAGCAATTTATAACATACAACAGAGAATTTCTGCAAAATAATATGTTACAAGCCACAAACAAGATCTGTGAATAGAGGAATATTATAACCAGATGGAAGGTAACATGATGGTGGAACAGTACAACTGACAGAGCCATAAAAACTAAAAAAAAACAAGTCTAGAAAAGTGGAAGAAGATAAGAACAAAGAACAATATAAATAGATAGAAGAGAGGCTGGATATCAAGTATACTTAGCAACAAAAGAATCAAGAAGAGTGAGCATTGTGCTATGAGAGGATCAGTGGCACGAAGTGTTCTTTCTTGCAAAGCAGTGTATGACTCAGGATGTAGTTAGTGAGAATATGCAGTGATTGCATCACAGTCATTCTCATTTACACTAAGAAAGAAGCATAGAAAATCTTTTATAATGAGACGGGCAAGTGAAGAAAATATATGTGAGAGGGAGAATAACTTGTAGTGGATCTAACAGAATGACCACCTATCAAAACTGAAAGCTGTATGATGAGTTGCTGAGGTGATGGAAATGTCAGTGAAATAGGACATGGACTACTTCATTTGTAAAGTAAATCAAATAATACAGGAAGGGTTGTTTTCAATGATTGGTGTTTCAAGATCATCATCATTTGCTGCAGGTGTAAAGAAGCTATTCTAGGAAGAAGTAACTCCAGAGGTAACAAGCTGATGGAATAAGTTATGAAAGTAACAGAAAGAGTTATAGCACAACTAGTTAGGGAATAAAATAGTTTGGATAAGATACAGTACAGGTTTGTGTTAGGAAAGGTAATAACTGTTCTTAGCAAACCAACTGCAGAAATTTTGATATTGAGCAAACCACTGAACCTATTTCACAAAGGTACTTCACTTTGGTGTTTAGTGTTCCCTAAGAATAGGAGGTGTGGCTGAGAACCATACAAGCCATGTACAGAGATACTGTCAACAATCTGAGAGCTAACAATGCATTCAGCAAGGAATTTTGGATATAGGTGGGTGTTCATCAGTGTTTGGTTCTCAGCCTTTCCAGTTTATTATGTTTCTAGGCCATAACAAGAATTTACAATCAACTGACTATGATAATATTTATTTGTGCAGAATTTAGTAAAGCACAGATTGAAATAGAATATTTCAGTTTCAGAGCAATAACATAATATAATGACTTAAACAAAATAACACATGAAAAATACAGTGAGTTATAGATATTAAAATAAGTACATATATATTCTATATATTTTTCCTGAGCAAGACAGACAGACAGGCAACTTCCTTTGAAGATTGTGGTGACACGGAACTTGTGTCGTGAGATAAGCTTTCAGTTTCATTACACACACACACACACATATGCAGAGTGAGAGAGAGGCAGAAAAGACAGAGTGTAAAGGAGAGAGAGACATATTGAGTCTGTGTGAAACCTTACATAGTTTGCTAGCTATAGAGACAAATTTCAGTTTATTTTGTGCTATCTTATTTAATATTTAACTATATACTGTAATAAAAAATTATTTGTGAAATTAAACTAAAGAAGGACAAAAATTTTCTGATTATTTAAATAAATATCGACAGAACAAAAACCAAATGTATCAAATATCAAAATTAAGAAACCATATTTAAAATTTAAATGCACTTTAACTACAATGAAAAAAAGAGAACATTTATATTAAAAAAAAAGAGTAATTTTAATTTCATTTTGAACTGTTTATTTATATAACTAGTATTTATTAATTTGATCAAAATTATCAGAGAGGCAAAATGAAATTAGCTGGAGAATTTAATCAATAATAATTACAAGCATAACGATATTAGAACTAAGTGTTTAATGGAGTCAGAATCAGACACAGAGCAGGAGAGACTGGGCTATGGACATCTAAACAATCACTCATATTATAATAACAAGGGGAGAAAGATCTAGAATTAAATAGAGAAAATACTAATTATAATAGAGAGACAAAATACATGAGGGCAAAAAAAAAATGAATATAAACAAACAAAAAAGATTACCAGACATATCACTAGTGTTTACAAAGGGGTTACATTTAAAGTGTCTGATTACAACACGACTTAAATGTTTGACGACTATACTCACTTGAGATAATAGTTTTAGGCCTATCAACAAAATGAAGAATAAAAATAATATTTTAATAAACAAGAATATAAGTAAACAAATAGGTGTCTTAATTTCGAGGGAAATCTCTATGAAATAGTAAGAGTTAAATCAAAACTTGTATGGTTTTCTTCACACAAAATATTATGTAAGAAATTTTGACTTCAATGCTTTACTCACCTAAGAATTTAGCAGAAAATCTTTGATATTCAGTTTGACTATCTTTGCGTAAAACTACTTTTTTGTTTCGATGAAGAAACTGTCTTCGGAAACTATTTTCTGAAACTGTGGTTGCATTTGACTCAGACCGTTTGTGGTTTGAAGGCACTTGACAGTCAGCTTTACTCTCCAAAAATACATCTGAAAGAAACAAAAAATCAGAAAAATAAAATTTTTGTAACAGCATCTCAAATCAGAAAATAGTATTTTCACTCATTTGAAATAAAGAAAAAAGAAAGAAAAATAAAAGAAAACATGGAAAGTAATAGTTGTAAATCTATCCAATGCAAGCTTATTTAAATATTCTAAAACTTATTACATAAATTCAAGAAATTAAACAAAAGATTAAAGTTTCAAAGAGACATTATCTGAAATATTCCTACAGCTTTAAAATAGTTATCAGGTAAAGCAGAAGGTTAATGAAGGTAAAAGTCTACATTAAACAGGTTTTAAATTTTGCTTGTTTTCTAAGTTATAGAAATAAATTGCCTAGAAAAATATCTTTAATTTGTGTTGCATATAATAAATTAATTCATTGAGTCTATGTTAATTTTTCTGTTTCAAATTCAAGTCTAGCTAGAAGGAGTAAAATATCAAATCAAATAATGAAATTTTAATTCAATTAATATAGTTGAGAAACAGTAGAAATGAAATTGAACCAAGTATATCCAATAACCAAAATTATTCACCAATGCTACATCAAAATCAATATACTTATACCAACATACCATCACATTCCAAAGTTCAAGAAAACAAAATATATTTGATTAAATGTAGAAAAGCTTCACATTGCTGTCTTTATGTGTTTAAGTTTGATCATGTCAACATTCTTATTTACTTCATTTGTATTTGTGACGGCTGTCTTAATTCTTCCAGAGCTTTAGGAAGAATATTGTGTTTTATAGAAAATAATAAGTATTTTGTGATTTACCATAACATAGTATGGCAAAACAAAGAATATAAATAACATGATCTGTTCATATTCTAAGCACATTCCCCACCCTTCACACACTTGTTTGTTACTGTTTGTATGGATGTGAAAGTATTGCGAAAGAGCAAAGTGAAATAAATATGAGTGTATGAGAGGATAATAAACAAAAAAAACATATGATAATCTACTCAGTAACACTATTGCATTTGATTATTAGTAGAGAAAAGAAACCAAGAATACAATATGGAAACACATCAAACTTCTTGTAGGTTTTTTTCTTTATTTTGAACTCTTCCAACTAACATTGAATTTTTTTTTTCATCATGGGATAAATAGGTCACATCACCTTTTATTAGCAAAATTGAACATAGCCTAATTTTATATATATATACATGTGTGTGTGTGTATGTTTGTGAGTGTGTATGTGTGTGTGGGGGGGTCTGTTTGTGCGTAAGAGAGAGATAGTGGGTGTGTGCATGTGTGTGAAATTTTGTGAAGGAAGATATCAGCTTTTCAGGACAATAACAAATCTTGTTCAATTATATTAAGATTTAACTGTATGGTATAGATAATACTACTACTACTACTACTACTACTACTACCACCACTACCACCAATAATAATAATAATAATAATAATAATAAACATCATTAAAGTATTACCAAATAAGATAATATTCCATACAGAGAAGATTTTATAAATGCTTATCCATATATGACAATAGATATAGAATGAAATGTAATTATAATTAAAGTAATGCATGTAATAAACTTGTGGTGCTATAAGAACACTGTATTGTAGAGGTTATAAAGTGTGATATTGATCTTAATTTTAAAATGTTATTTTATCATATGCAAGAGATAATAACCTTCAACTATCTTTAAGAATAACAGCTAAATCTGAAATGGTTAACTGACCAAATGATAAATGTAATGATTTCATAGTAACTTTTTTTTAAAAAAGGTTATCTCTATCAATAATAAAAGGGATACGTAATGTTTCTGTCATGGATAAAGCAGTTTGGAGAAACCAATTCACAGTGGGACAAAACACTTGGAGGACATTAGACAATAACTCGATAAATTCAAATGTGAAAATTGTGGTTGGTACATCATTAGAATTATATTAATTGTACTAACTTTAAAACAATTTTTGTCTTTTGATTTTTAAATTTAAGAGTCTAGGATGTAATTTCATTATTTGGACATTTAGTAACCTAAAACAAAACTCATTTGTAATTTGATAAATTTCAACACTAAAACAATGGTCACCATTTCATTGGAAACATATTGATTTCAAGTTTTGGCATAGGACCAGCAATTTCAGTGGGGAGGGGTAAGTCATTTGCATTGATCGCAATGTTCAACTGGAACTTACTTTATCAACCCTGAAAGGATGAAAGGCAAAGTCAAAGAGTGAGGCAGCTTTATGCTAAGCAGCATTTGAACTCAGAACATGAAAATGGACAAAATGCCACTAAATATTTTGCCTGGCATGCTAACAAGTCTTCCAACCTGCCACCTTAATTTCATTGGAAATATACTGATTTCAAATTTTCATACAAGGCCAGCAAGTTTTTTTTTGGGGGGGGGGGGAGTAAGTTGATTACATCAACCCCAGTACTCAACTGGTACTTATTTTATCAACCGCAAAAGGATGGAAAGCAATGTTGGCCTCAGCAGAATTTCAACTCAGAACATACAGACAGACAAAATGCCATTAAGCATTCAGCCCAGATTGCTAACAATTCTGCCAACTTACTGCCTTTTTCATTGGAAACATACTGATGGCAAAAAAAAAAGAGTAACAGAAAGAAAAGAAAAATGTTTAGAACACATTTTTAATTAAAAAAACATATTTAATGATCTTGTATTTCAAATAAATAATTGCAAAATAAAACTTGGCCCCATTGCAAGTGCCTGTTACGTGGCGTCAGCACAGGTGCTTTTTATGCAGCAATGGTGCAGGTGCTTTTTAGATGACACTGACACAAGGTTCTAGCAAAACCGAAAAAAAAAACCCCTTCAGCTGGGAGGAGAGCATTAACAATTCTGCTGTGGTGGACGAGTTTTCTTGAGTACAGCAAGACTCCAGATATCTCAGCACTTTGTCATCTTCTTCATTAGGCTCAGTGTCTTGAGATCACCTTTCAGTGTTATACATGGCTTATTCAGGCAGAGCAGCATGGTTCCTTCATTAAGAGGTTTCGCTTTACATTTATAAGATCCTGGGTTCAATCATATACTGTGGAACCTTGGACAACTTATTTTACAGGTGCAGACAATAGCTGTGTGGTAATAAGCTTGCTTCCTAACAATATGGTTCTGGATTCAGTCCCACCGCATGGCACCTTGGGAAAGTGCCTTCTAATATAGCCTTGTGCTGACCAAAGCCTTGTGAGTGGATTTGGTAGATGGAAACTGAAAGAAGCCTGTTGTATATGTACATATATATGTATATATTTGTGTGTCTGTGTTTGTCCCCCACCCCATCGCATGACAACCGATGCTGGTGTGTTTACGCCCCCATAATTTAGTGGTTACACCCCCATAACTTAGCAGTTCAGCAAAAGAGAATGACAGAATAAGTACTAGGCTTACAAAGAATAAGTCCTGGGGTCATTTTGTTTGACTAAAAGCAGTGCACCAGTATGGCCTCAGTCAAATGACTGAAACAAGTAAAAGAATAAAAGAATTAAAAAAAGAATATATTTATATGTGTGTCTTTATGTCTGTGTTTGTTCCCCACCACCACTTGACAACCAGTGGTGTGTTTACATACCCATAACTTAACGGTTCAGCATAAGAGATCGATAGAATACATACCAGGGTTAAGAAATAAAATTAGTACTGGGGTTGATTCATTTGAGTAAAAATCCTTCAAAGTAATGTCCCAGCATGGCTGCAGTCTAATGACTGAAACTTTAACCTGTCCACACTTAGCATAAAGCCACCTCACTCTTTACTCCACTCCCACACAGGTGAGTAAGACCTTAGTCATGAGAGTTATATGGCAATCTCTCAAATGCTGGTATCACAGAAAAAGCACCCACTACACTCTGTAAAGAGGTTGGCATTAAGAAGGGTATGTTGCCATAGAAAACATGCCAAAGCTGATAATGGAGTTTAGTACAGTTCTCTAATTTGTTCAATCATCTAACCCATGCTAGTACAGAAAAATGGATGCAAAATAATGATGACTTTTCAATATCATCAGAGTCTAGACAATGTAAAAAACAGTACTTATTCATTTTAGAGTGGATTTTTCTTTTTTCTTTCTTTTTTGACACTCGAGTAACATTTTTAAAACAGTCTTTATATTTCTGTTTTGAATATCAATGATTTAGAATATGCAAAAGAAATAAAAAGATTAAAATTATTATTTTTTTTTTTTGAAAAGTACAGTTTTTTGTACATAAACATATTCCATTTGTATTTGAAGTATATAAATATTTTGTTTACATTGGAAAGTAGATTTTGAAAATTTTAACTGTCTCAATTTAAGTAAGAAAATGTAATTACAAATGTAAATAATTATGTCAAAATTATTTTAGGAGTCTGGGACCTAATTTCATAATTTGGGCATTCAGAGGCCCCAAACAGAACTCATTTATAATTCAATAAATTTCAAGTCTAAAACAATGTTAGCCTAACATATTATGCATGCACAAACAGACACACGCACACACACTCACAATCATCATCATCATCATCATCATCGTTTTACGTCCTTCTTCCATGCTGGCATGGGTTGGACAGTTTGATAGGAGCTGGCCAAGCAGGAGCTGGCCAAGCAGGAGCCTGCACCATGCTTCTATGTCTGTTTTGGCAGGGCTTTTACAACTAGATGCCCTTCCTAACACCAACCACTCTGCAGAGTGAAGTACACGAATATATATATTTATGTATAGTGAAGGCATGTGGCCTAGTGCTTAGGGTGTTGTACTCGTGGTTGCTAGATTATGGGTTCAATTCCAAGAGCAGGTGGAGCATTGTGTTCTTGAGGAAAACACTTCATTTCACATTGCACTGAAATCATTTTGACATCTGACATGTGGCACACAAGCGCACCTGTACAGACAATGTTCATTTGAAGGAGGGAGTGAGCTTATGTACAGCACATACATTTGATCACTCTAAACAGATCATTTGTGCAGGTCATTGAGCAAAAACTTAATGCTCATACATCATTTTCGATAGGAGATTCCATCATTTATACATATATATTTATATACAAGTGTGTGTGCGCGCAAGTGCGTACGTGTGTGTGCGCGCAAGTGCGTATGTGTGTGCGTGTGTGTACATGCATAAAAATATATTTACATACAAAAATATGTACTGTAGCTATAAATCCTCTAAAACAAAAATCCATCTGTAATCTAAATACAATTTTTTTAATTAAAAAGATATTTTCAATTAAAATTCTAATTAAAAAGATGCTTTCAATTAAAGTTTCAATTTGTAGGTGTAGACATGGGTCTGTGATTGGCTTTGCAATCATGTAGTTTCAGGTTCAGTCTGACTGTGCAGCACCTTGGGTAAGTCTCTTCTACTATAGCCCCAGGCCAATCAATGCCTTGTGCGTGGATTTGGTAGATAAAAAATATGTAGAAGCCTGTCATATATATGTATGTGTTTGTGTGTTTGTGTTTGTCCTCCATCCCTGTAACTTAGCATTTCCGCAAAAAGAGATCAATAGAATAATTTCCAGGGTTAAAAAAGAAGTACAGGATCGATTTGTTCAACTATACCCTTCAAGGTGGTGCCCCAGCATGGCCACAATCTAATGACTAAA
Source organism: Octopus bimaculoides (assembly GCF_046866305.1). Lineage (NCBI taxonomy): Eukaryota > Metazoa > Mollusca > Cephalopoda > Octopoda > Octopodidae > Octopus > Octopus bimaculoides. The sequence goes on along the minus strand of NC_142937.1, from coordinate 62,072,399 downwards.
ACAAGTAAAAGACAAAAGATAAAAGGAAAAAAAACTGTCTATGTGTGTAAGTATTCTTTTTATTGGTCAATGGCTGATTTCACAGACATAAAACTTTGTCTCAGTGCATTATTATTGTTTGGTCGTAATAAATATTTAGGAGTGACACAGGCAATAGAGAGAAAATATTGTGTGTATGTATATATATATATATGTGTGTGTGTGTGTGTGTGTGTGTGTGTGTGTGTGTGTGCGTATGTGTGTGTGTGATCATATGACTGACCAGACTATCGGAAGCTGTTATACATCATTGGTCACAATGTGCTTTGCATCGCTTTAGCTTTCAAATGATACCATTCCACTGGTAAGGTGAATAGGCCAAATTATATATATATAGATTTGAATTATAAAGAGAGATATTAAATAAATTATGCAGAAAAGCTATTTCATATTTTATCACTAATTATCATGATATAGTTATTTTTAAATATTTATAAATATCATACCCCAATTTCTTACTTTAGTCTTGTAGACAGCATTTGATGCAGTTTTAATAGTTTATTTCTTAAATTGCGATATTGTTTTCCTTCTCTAATTTCCTTTTCATAAATTTCTTTAATTAAAACGCATTCAAAATCAATGTGATATGTAAACTTTTTTTGTTTTGAGATACATACATATATATATATATATATATATATATATATATATATTTATATATATATATTTATATATATATTTTCAATGTACATTTTTAAGAACACTATTTGAACTGAATTATGCTTTCAGATTTTACATATGTATCTCTGCAATCATATATTTTAAGCATGTATTGTAATATATTTACGTTATTTATGAATCTATTCACTATCTTAGACCAGGTTTTATCTGCTACTGGTACCATGTAACTCATTACACCTGATGTCATTGCCAGGTGGGCTGTGACTAAACTGATTTTTTTCATTCCAGTTCAATAGGTAGAAAAGTAGTGTGTGGGGCTCCAGCAGGATTAAAAATAAACCCTATTTAATAGTGGAAGAGATTCTCACAGAAAAGTCAAGGTCAACTACATCTTGTAGAAGACAGGCACCACCATGTTATCTGCTTACTGGAACATCCCACTGTTGCAGTCAACTTCGAATACTGAACCAGATTAGCTGGGACATCTTGGTTGAGGATGATCTAGTACAAGAGTTGGCAACAAGTGGGTCATTAACCACAAAAGGATCCCAAATGATTTTTTTTTAACTTTCAAATTTAAAGCATTTGTGAGCCATTGTGCAGTTGACAATATTTAAATAGACATTTATGACAGGAATATTTTAATTTTTCTCATATAAGAATTTTCAGTAATAGAAATGGGCATCAGGGTTACAGTTTTATATACAAGAGCCACAGGCATATTTTAACAAATTCAAAAGTTGGTCATGACATAAAGTTATGAATCTTGGATCTAGAATGATGGAGTGGATGAGGTTGTGTCTCTCAATGAGAATCTGCAAGCACATTTGGCTATAAATGATGACGGTGATGAATCCATCCAGTTCCAGTTACCTGCTGCTTGTATTTAAAACACTACTTTTCTGAGTCCATTTGCCAAAAGTCTGTTGCTTAAAATCAGGCTGCATACTTAACAGATCTCATTCAATTCATACCTCATCAGTATGCTGTATGTTCCCTGTTATCACTGGTCTTCTAACACCATATTTTGTTGCTATCATTTAGATCTAGTCTAAACCTTCGTACAAAGAGAAGTTCTCTTTGATACCAGCATTAGCAGTAGTTACTTAAACAGCACCAGCATTAAATTAGTTAAAGAGAAACATATATTATTGATTATTTCCCATAAACCATTGAATGCTCCAAGGCCTCCAGTACTTGGCTGCTCACACTGTTATTCGCATGTTTGCATTTGCTCTACTTAAAGTATCGATTCTCTATCAGTCTACTGAAATCTACTAACACCTCTTAGGCAACCTTTGATTGACCTGCATACATAATATTTAGCTAAGAACAGGCTTCAAATGGAAAACAATTATTAATTTACAACTAACTTAAATTCTTCAATGAATGTTACTAATCTCAGGTTTATTTGAAAACTTTCAGAAAATGATCAGGATATATATTCCATGAGCTATAATCATTCACATTTAGCAATGTTATCCATTAAATCAACAAGTAAAAAGTAAAATTACTTATTTAATTTCATTTACAGTTCTCTCTCTCTTTCTTTCTATATGTATATATACATATACATATATCATTCATTTGTTGAATGCATGGAATTTGAAAGTTCCCTGACATTCTCTTTTGCCAGCTCTTGTGCTGATATTAACAGTGGACAGCTAAAATAGATGAGGAAGGATATTTTGTAATATATATGAATATGTGTATGTGTGTGTGTGCTTGTGTGTACATGTGTGTGTGTATATATATATATATATATATATATATATATACATACAAGATCTGAAGATCTGATCAATAAGTATCCGGACTGTTGCCATAGTAACAAAGCTGCAGCACGCAGAGCAAAGCCACTTGGTATAAATTGACCTTGGATTCTGCTGTGCATGCACACTAAGTTTTACCATTCTAGCTCACCGCCACTGTTTACATCAGTGCTTGGAAGGAACATGTGTAGTGTGAAATCATCGCATTGACCATGACAGAGAAAGTTCTCATGGTGATACCTGCTCAGAAGCTTACGCAAAGTTGCAGAAAGTGTATGGAGAGGAGTGTATGAGTCACACACAAATATATGAGTGGTTCAGATGTTTCCAAAATGGCTAAGATGTCGATAGTGACGAACATTCTGGGAGACCCACAACCAGCAGAACTGACAAAAACATTGCAGATGTGTGTGCAGCTGTGAGGTAAAATCGTCAAATCACAATCCGTGAGTTATCAGAGGATGTGCAGATTAGTTATGGTCCAGTTCAGTTCATTATCACTGAAGATTTGGGTATGAGATGCATGTCTGCCAAGTCTGTGCCAAAACTGCTTTCAGCTGACCAAAATGACACTTGGGTTTCAGTTGCACAAGATCTCCTTGATTGTGTCAAGAATCATGAAAAGTTTTCAAAACTTTGCATACCTGAGCAGGTATTGCCAAGGTTTTAGCAAAATTTGATGCAGATTCTCTGCTCAACTTTCTCTGTCATGGTCAATGTGACAATCACACACTACACATGTTCCTTCGAAGCACTGCTCTAAACAGTAGAAGTGAGATAGAACATTAAAACCTAGTGTGCATAAGCACAGCAGAGTTCAAGGTCAATCTGTGCCAAGTGGCTTCACTCTGCATGTTTTAGCTTCATTACTAAGGCAAGAGATTGGATACTTATTGATCAGACCATGTGTATGTGTGTGTGTGTGTGTGTGTGTGTACATATATGTGATGATGATGATTTGAGAAGCAGTGATGAATGACAATTCTGTAAATGATAATATTTTATAAGTTTAAAGATTATAAGCAATCACCATGTATTGACTAAAGAGAAATAGCCTAGTATTCTAATATTGGGGTATATAAGCCCACAATGGAAAAAGAGGGTTTTCCATCCGATTTGTATGGAAAATCCACTTTTTCCATCAAGGGCTTATATGCCCCAATATTAGACTATTTTCTTTAGTCAATACACAGAGATCACTTAAAAGCTTTAAGATTATAAAATATTATTATTAATTACTGAATATTTACATATATATATATATATATATATATATATATATATATATATATATATATATATATATATATATATATATATATATTACATTATATTTTACTGCATAAAGTAAACTTTTGTCATTAAAAAAAGCACTAAAAGTGTAATATAACAGGAAACATGGTAGAATAAAGAAAAATGCAAACTCAATATATTAATTACTATATAGCATAACACTTCAGTATTTCCATAAAGGACCAAAGAAGGTGACATAACATATGTATAGGATTCAGTTTAAGTAACAATATAACTTTACTTTAGGACATGCAAGTAGATATGTCAGATAGCATATGAATATTTACAGCATAGTAAACAATTCAAATATTATTCATACCCATCATCATTTTGACAATTGTGATATTAAAATACTTTATATAAACTGCACTTATTAACAGAATTCTTCAAGTGCATACTTTTCAATGTCTACTTAAATATAAAACCTTTTTCTCATTTCTGAACTAGGGCATTACTTAATTCACCAAACTTGCCTTTGTATTCACTGTTAGATACAGCAGCATAAAACAATACTTTGATATCTGTTTTCCATGCTTGCAAAAAGGATTTTGTTTGTTTGTATTTTATGTTTACATAGTATCATTTTGTTCTAAATACGTATGATAACATAGTACATCATTTAATGTCTGAATCTACTAGTACAAAAGAAATAAGTATTATAATACTCTCTTTCTTAAGCATACAATATTATAAATATTATAATACTCTCTTACTTAAACATACATTATTATAAATATTATAATACTCTCTTACTTAAGCATACATTATAGCAAGATATTAACTATTTCACAATATGTGATATCTAGGTACCTTATAATCACTATTTTTCTTTTTGCAGCTCCAACTGGTTCATTTTCACTCTCCTTTTTAAACATTGTAAAGGAGTCATGTATATCATGTACAAGGGTCTGTGCTGCTCCTTCCCTTCTTTCATACTGTAACCCTCATCATCTGGCATAAAGTGATCTCCCCTCACACACACACATACACCTTGGATTTTGTAGTCTTGTGACCTGTATGGCAACCTCACAAGCACTGGTGGCATGAAAAAGAGCCCCTAGTATATGCTGTAATGCAGTTGGCATTAGGAAGGGTATCCAACCATAGAAACCATGCCAAAGCAGACACTGGAGTGCAATGCAGTCCTTAGGCTCATTGGATCCTGTCAAATCATCCAACAAGCATGTAACATGGATGTTGTTCATGATGATGAAGATGATGATCATGATGATGAGGATGATGACAATGATGACAATGATGATGTTGATGTGATTGTGTTGAAATGAGGCTTTATTTAAATTAAAACTTTTTTCAAATTCATCATTTATTTTCTTTAATTATTACCCTACTCTAGACACAAGGCCCAAAATTTGGTGGGAGGGGACCAGTCAATTAGATTGACCCCAATACACAACTAGTACTTAATTTATCAACCCCGAAAGAATGAAAGGCAAAGTCGACCTCAGCAGAATTTGAACTCAGAACGTAAAGACAGACGAAATACCACTAAGCATATTGCCCGGCGGGCTAACATTTCTGCTAGCTCACTGCCTTTTTTTAATTACTATTGTCTGTGGTAGGCATGGCACCTAACAGATGTCACAATGCCAGGCAATCTTGAGTAAATTCACAAAGTTTGCTCATTCAATATTAACAAGCATCAGAGTTTGTTCATTAGAGTACATGCACAGAGTACCTCTGTACATGATGCATAGGCTAGGATTTCCAGGCAGTGAATTACTGTTCATTTTCTACTGCAGTGACTGAATATTAATAACATTCTCTTGACATCAAGGCAACAAGCTGGCAGAAACGTCAGCATGTCAGGTGAAATGCTCAGTGGTATTTCATCTGTCTTTATGTTCTGAGTTCAAATTCTGCTGAGGGTGACTTTGCCTTTCATCCTTATAGGGTTAATAAATTAAGTACCAGTTGCGTACTGGAGTCGGTCTAATCGACTGGCCCCCTCCCCCAAAATTTCAGGTCTTATGCCTAGAGTAGAAAAGAACATTCTCTTGACATCTTAGGATAATGTCAGCAATACTGTAATTAGTAATTATATGAAATACAGTGTCTAAATAATCTGGGACTTTTAATTTGTGTCAACATGGTAGTCCAGAGGGCAATCTATGAGTAGAAAAACAATAAAATGCAAAGCATCCTTCTGAAATGTTGAAATTTCTTCCCTTTCTTCATATTATAACACATTGATTTGATATTGTTAGTTTTCCTTTGCTTGTTTGTTTAGTTTCGTTTTGTTTTTTGTGTTTCTTGATTTGTTTTGTTTTCTTTTCTTTTTGCTCATAAATTGATGAAATAACTATATGCTTTTATGCTTTCTATTATGATAATTCAGTGATATCAATCAAGAATTTTTGGAATTGCTGATAACATTCATAATAATATGTTGTCTGTCATTGGATACAATGAGTAAAACTACTTTTTAACACACAAAAGCATTCTTAATATGGCATTTGAGATTTTTTTTTTTCTTACCAAACATTTTAGTATTGGATAAGAAACTAAAACAAGAATTACAGTATTGAATTATAGGTGATGGATAATACATTGCAACATCACAAACTAAGATAAATGGTTCATCATTATCATCATTTAATATATGTTTTCCATACTGGCATGGATTGGATGGTTTGACAAGAGCTGGCAAGCTGAAGGGCTGCACCAAGTTCCAGACATCTGTTTTGGCATGGTTTCTACAGCTAGACACCCTTAACACCAACAACTTTACAAAGTGTATTGGGTGTTTTTTCATGTAGGGGCCAACATGGGTGCTTTTTACATGGGTCCAGCATGGATACTTTTTACATGGCACCAACATAGGTGTTGTTTATGTGGCACAAGCACGGGTGCATTTTTTTGTGGTGCCAGCATGGCTGTTTTGTATGTGATACTAGCACAGGTACTTTTTACATGGAGTCAGCATCAATGCTTTTTATGTGACACCAGCATGAGTGCTTTGAATGTGGTACCAGCGCAAGTGCTTTTTACATGGTGCCAGCACAGATGCATTTTACATGACGTCAGCAGCCACAAGATCGCCAAGTAGCTTTCCAGAAAAGGGCATCTCAGTGGAGAGATGGAGAAGAACTGAGAGAGGTGATTGTGGTTGAGAATTGTATCAGGGAAAAGGAAGCAAAATGGGTACCAGTAACACTTCCTATAAGATACCTTTGAATATCAGATTAAAAGAGTGCTTTTGACAGAACACTTTTGATTTTCAAAAATTAGATTAAGCACAACATTATATTTTTTTCTAATGAAAAATCTAGTTAAACATTTTTTGATACAATAATCTGGAATGACTTAAATTAAGCGGATGAAAACAGATAGAGGTGAAAGACAACTGCTCTTTTTGCTTTACAATAAACAAGTTCCAATTATATCTTTGGTTAATTAAAAAAAATGACATAAATTCCCACACATTCTAAATTCACATCCTGTTGTTCACTCTTGTAGTACTGATAAAAGGATTATCAGGCATGTAATGGTGTCATTTCAACTAATTATACTCAGCCTCTTTATGTTTGTGGTGAGGAATTATTATTTTCCCAGGGGTCAGGGGATTGTAAGAGTTGTTATAGTGTTGGAATTGCTAGAGAATCAAATAAAATAAGTAACTAGTCAAGTATGGGATAGGGGTAAGGGTTGATATAATTGACTAACTCCACTCTCCTCAAATTAGCTGGCCTTTTGCCTAGATTAGAAACAATAATATTTAGATTATAACATTTGGTTTTACATCTGCAGATTTAAAAACATTTTGCAGCCTATTTGTGTATTGTTTATGAAGTCATTTCCTTGTATATGGTCTTCCAAGAAATGAGGTGGGATGGGGACACAAAGATAGCAAGAAAATCAGGCAAAGACAGCTGCAACTATCTGATCACTGCATGCACTACCCTGAACTGGAAGTATTTAAATTAATCTTTGTGGAACCCACTTCATAGTAATGTAAGAAGAAGTAAAAAAAGTAAAATTACTTTCCTAAGTCATGCCCACTCATAAGGGCCGGTTTCCTGGTTTCCATGGTGTGGAAATCCCACATCTGAATGTGACTCCAGTCCATTGCAGGACTGCTAATTTTTGCCAGCTGAGTGGACTGGAGCAACATGAAATGAAGTATTTTGTTCAAGAACACAATGTATTGCCCAGTCCAGGAATCAAAACCACAATCTTACAATCATGAGTTCAACACCCTAACTGCTAAGCCATGCGCCTCCATAAGGTAAGAAGAGGAAAATGTTGTCACATTTACATCAACAACTTGAGTGTATATACTGGTCTGGAATGTATCCAAGACCTTGAGGCAGTGATGATGGACTGAGAACTGTAGCAGGTGAACTTTGTTGCTGCAGTTTGGGATGGGACCTGACCATAACACACGCATACACACACACACACATTATGGTCTTCCACATGCACACAAAGTGAAGGCACAGATCAGCCTGGGGCAATTGTAGAAGACATTTTCCCAAATAAAAGGGCATTAGGCCTTAACTCCAAACCCTTGTGGTAGTAAAACAAGCTTCTTAACAACACAATCATGCTTGTGCTTGGTATAATCTATTTCAGAATTAGTGACCAAAAAGCTGAGATAAATCAAATGTATACATATAGAATTGGTTTGCATAACATAGTAACTAAAAGTCAAGAAGGAATTAGGAAGATTGATTTTTGTTATCTCTCTCTTTTTTTTCTGTCTAACAGCAAGCTCCATGGACGGGCAATGTCAGTGTGTAAATAATTTAAGAGAAAAATTGGATATAAGAGGCTTCTCTCCTTTGCACTCACCTCACCCTATTTCCTTGTCCCACTGGGGTTGCCAAGTATTTCCTCTATAGTAAGACAGTTATCCCTGATCTTCTTTCATACTCCAGCCTCTCACCTGGAACATGGCCACAACTCATAGTTCCTCTCTCTCTCTGCTGGTAAGGTCATGTGATGCATATGGATGAAGGCAGCTACATAAAGAAGTGCAGATCTCTAAATGTGGAGGGAACTTGTGGAATGGACAGACCCAGGAAGACATGGGATGAAGTGGCAAGAAAGGATCTTCAGATAGTGAACCTCACTGAGGAGATGACAAAGGATTGAGACTACAAGCAATTTGTTGTACTTAAGAAGACATGTCAAGCTACATAAAATCATGGCCATCGATACATACAGGCATGTCCTTTACGGCCATAACCCCACTTCTCTTCACACACACACACACACACAACTCTGTTCTCTGGCAAAACTCACCTACAACTATCTCCCCTAACCCCACCACCACCCACAGCAGGCCCCTCCAGTTTCCTTTCAACATCGCTTGCTGTCTCTAAATATCTCCTGTATACTCTCTGTGCTACTTATACTCTGCCCCCAACCCACCGCTGTTCCCCATGGGTAGGCTCTCTCTCTCACGTTGACTGTCTCTATCTTTCTCTCCTTTGCACTCACCTCACCCTATTTCCTTGTCCCACTGGGGTTGCCAAGTATTTCCTCTATA
>NC_142937.1:62040662-62058162 GCF_046866305.1 Octopus bimaculoides | reverse complement strand
TGGTCCCAGTTACCACCAAAAGATTGTCCTACCATCTCTGGAAGCAGATCTAATCTCACAAAATCAAGAATTTAACTTATCAGGTGTGTGTGTGTGTGTGTGTGTGTGGTGGGGAGGGTCTGTATGTATAATAAAGAGAGACAGAGACAGACAGACAGACAGACAGGGAGAGAGAGAGAGAGAGAGAGAGGGGAGAGAGAAAGAGAGAAAGAAAGAAAGAAAGAGACCGCTTGTTTTGTGCCTCTGAGCTCATCTAGCACTGACCCTAAGAGCACTGATCACTGTCAAGAGGGTATCTCCATGAGGTTGCTCACTCTGGTAGAAGTCCCAACCAAATCTCTCTAAAACCACAACCCACCATCTTAGAACACATTTGCATAATGTATTGAAGAGTTCCTAGACATAAGGAAGTGTTAGTATGATCTTGGTTGGGGTCTTTGATTATAGGTCCACTTCACTAGAACTAAAGTAAAGGGCAAAAACCCCTTTCGGTCATTAATGTCCATGGGACTGCACCTAGAAAGTTCTCTTCCGAGGCATAAATCCAGGCAAGGATGTTTATGGAAGACCAGCAGTCACCCAAGCATGCCAGCCTCCCCACTTCATGTTATCCAATGGAAAGGCAATGGCCAATACAGCTTGGCACCAGTGATGTTGCAACTCATTTTCACAGTTTAGTGAACTGGAGCAACATGACATAAAGTGTCTTGCTCATGAACATAACACACAGCCCTGTCAAGGAATCAAACTCACTAACTCGGGATTGTGAGCCTGTCACTCTAACTGATGAGTCATGTGCCTTCACTTGAGTGGGACTATCCTAGTGCTAAACAATAAGTGCAGAACTAATGATCTAAGTGTATGGCTGTTCATTGTATTTGCAATTGCTGTGATTTTGGCTAGAGAAGATGATTAGTATTGGAATGGAAGTTGGTTTTGTGATACTTAACCCTTTTGTTACTATATTTCTGTCAAACTAAACCATTTTTATTTCAATTAATTTTGGAAATAATAAAAATTTGCTAAAATATCTTGATCATTACAAAAATGGTAGTTGGAACACAAATTAACATGGAATTTTAATGGGAAAATTTAATTTTGATCACTTTGTATAGAATGTGTGCATCAAAGAAGCAGGGACAGTCTTGGGAGATTGGTATCAAAAGGGTTTGCTTGAGCAAAATGTTTACAATCCATATCAATGATACTTTCTGTAAATATGGTAAGCTATTGAAGAGTAATAAAACAGAAAAACAGGTAATGGCTCCACCACAGGGTCCATTCATTGTTGCTATGTAGTAGCTCGTATACCTCAATGACCCTGAGAAGTATATCAGCTTAGTGCAACTTCCTGATAGGGTCTCACATATTGGACAGATCAAACAACAGAGATAAGGCTAATATGGAACTAAATATAGGTCTGCAGATGGCCAACACCCCAACCTAGAAAAAATGGTAAAGTTACAGAAGAACCAATGAGAACTGAAAACCAACAAGACCTGAGAGAAGAAAGCCTTTCTTCAGGAAAGGAGGGATCCAAAGGCAAAGCTGCAAAAGCAGGGGTTGTACTTGAGAGAATCAGAAAAGACAATTGAAAGTCAAGAACAATGAAGAAAAGCCATTGATGGCTTATGCTCCATAGGAAGCAAAGGGCTTACGTAAGTGACAGGTAAGGGTTGGCGATAAGAGGGGTATGTGACTGTAAAATACTGCCTTAATAACTTCCTGTCCAAACCATGGGAAAATGACCAAGCAAAAATGAACAAGCAAAAATGAACAAGCAAAAATGACCAAGCAAAAATGAACAAGCAAAAATGAACAAGCAAAATAAATGCATGAATGAATAATATTAACATTACTAGTAGTTATAGCAATTATTAGCTTAACATTTTAACGTTCAGATTATTCTATTAAAAGCTTATTCTTTCACATTGTTTTGAATTATTCCTGCATTATCTTATAGCATCAAGACTTCGATGATGTAATTGTTTATTTTTACAATAAAATTGTAAGGTAGGTGTGAGAGGTCAGATCTGGCTGGTTTAAACATTAAAAATTTAGTTTGGTAATATAACAGGGTAATGTCATTTGTAGGATAGGGAGGGAGGAAAATGAAGGGAAATAAAATAAATTGGAATAAAATAAAATAAAACAGAATATGATACAATAAAGTGGGGGGGGGGGATGGAAGAAAATAATATAAAAGTAAAACAATATGAAATACAAAAGGTTTAAAATTCTGCAATATTCTTTTACTTGTTTCAATCAGTTGACTGTGGCCATACTGGAGCGCTACCTTAAAAGGGTATTTAGTTAAAGAAATCACCCAAGGAGTTATTCTTTGTTAGCTTAGTACTTATTCTATCAGTCTTTTTTGCTGAACTGCTAAGTTACAGGTACTTAAACCCACCATCATTTGTCAAGCGATGATGGGAAGGACAAACATAGACACAAAGATACACACACATAAATTTATACATATATATATAAACGACAGGCTTCTTTCATTTTCTGTCTACCAAATCCACTCAGAAAGCTTTGGTCAGCTCGAGGCTATAATAGAAGACACTTGCCTAAGGTGCTATGCAGTGGCACTGAACCCAGAACCATGTGGTTGGGAAGCAAGTTTCTTACTATGCAAATTCTTTTTAAAAGATCACATATAAAAGCTTTACAGGTTTATGGATATAAAAATTTTTAAAGTTTTAAAGGTTTCAAATCCTTTTTTTTTTTAATGAAGAATATTTGGACTGATATAGCCTGTTAAAATGCTAAAGAGTAAGCGTAACTCATCCTCCTCATTCCATTCTCATAGCAGCGAGATAATGGTAAATTTCAAACCAGTAACTGACTATATTTTAATGTCCAACACCAAATATAGCAGTAAATCTCAATGCAGAAGAAAAACAGAGTTGGGAATATGGATGAAGGTGAGAGAAGAAACAGGCCACAAGAGAGCAGATAAGGTTTGTTGGCAATAACAAATAAATACAGCTGGTAAATATGATCATTCAAAATAATAATAATAATAATAATAATAATAATAATAATAATAATAATAATAATAATAACAATAGCAATATCAATAATTATAAGCAATTATTAGATGAACATATCTTAGCAAAGCCTCTCGTACCATTTCCACAATAGGGTGATAATGAGAATCCTGATATGTTCCAGGTACCATTTAAAGACATCCTAACATCTTACACCAAACAGTGGTAAATCATTCTAGCTAGCTCGATATATACACACACATGTATGTATATGTGTGTGTGTGTGTGTGTGTGTATGTATGTATGTAAGGACAGAGAATGTGTGTGTATGTGGTTGTGTGTGTATGTGGTTGTGTGTGTATGTGGTTGTGTGTGTGTGTATGTGTGTGTGCATGTGTTAAAAGAGAGAAGAGAAGAGAGAGAGAGGGGGATGGGCCATGAGGGAGAATAGGATTTTTGGCACAAACAAATATAAAGGATGCAATTTTTAAAATACGATAACTGATATTAGCAACAACAACATCTGTAATTATGAGCAATTATTGGTTTAATTTCCCTCATTCCATCGTTATAGTGGAAAGATAATGGGAAATTCTGATATGTTCAACTGGCCTCATTCAATCCATGTGTTCTGAGCCAGCACTGACCACATGCGAAATGTGTATATATATATATATATATATATATATATATATATAGACGTGTGAAAAATATTTTATCTCTACAAGTAGATTATATTGTTGCAGTGTATTTAAATATTTAAATGTACAACTGAACACATATTCTAAATGGCTCCATTTAAAAATATCAAACAGAAATGCTGACATTAACATTCATAATATTTATATACTTCTTTTATTGTTTTACTTGTTTCAGTAATTTTACTGTGGCCATGCTGGAGCACAGACTTTTATATAATAATAAATAATTTAGACAAAATATATAATTCGATTAATGTGTATAAATGTTGAGCAGAGCACTGGTACAGTTAAGGTTACCTGTTGTCATCTGCAGTTGTGGTACACTTCCATTGGACCTAATTCAGAAACTCCACAATGGCAGTTAGGGTAATGTACCTGAAAAGACCCAGACTGATAGGTCGAAACATATATTGTACCTAATAAAAGTCTAATACAAAAACCATCTCCTATTATTAATGAATATATATATATATATATATATATATATATATATATATATATATATATATATATGTATTCTTTTATTATTTTACTTGTTTCAGTCATTTGGCTGCGGCCATGCTGGAGCACCGCCTTTAGTTGAGTAAATTGACCAGAGGACTTATTCTTTGTAAGCCTAGCACTTATTCTCTCAGTCTCTTTTCGTCGAACCGCTAAGCATTTTGTCGAAAATGCTTAACCATTTTCTCACACCGTCTTCAATGAAGGGATATATAAAATAGCCCAGAAACAGCTGTAAGACCTTCTATTTATAAATGTTCTGAAATCTTTCACAGCCTTGGATTTTTATCTCATTCTGTTAAATTTTTTGATATATACACATGCTGATATATGACCTACGTTGGACTCCTCATTTGCATAATCACCGAACCTGGAACGTAACTATAGTCCGTCATTAGCATTTACTCAGCATTACCTGACACCTTTGGGTCTTATTGACACCAATACCTCTCATAACTTCTCTCTCTCTCCCTCTCTCTCTCTTTCTCTCTCCCTATATATATATATATATATATATATATATATATATATATATATATAAGCAGGGGTGTACATACATACATACACACACACACACACACACACATACATACATACATTCTGCTCATATACGCTCATCCTTTCATCTCATGGTATGTTGCAGTAAAGTCGTGCGACTTCTTTGGGCTTGTATTCTTGGTTATCAGACAAAGAGTGTTGCTCAAGGAGCTGCCTTCCATGTCTTATGATGTTATCAGCCTCATGTATGTGAACTTGGTCAAGGGATGCACTTCAACAATTAGTGATTGAAAGATATTGTTGAAGGGATGTAATGCAACATTCAAAGGCATTTTGGATCGATGTTAAGCCTCTGCCGCCTTGTTTATGTTTTAGGTAGAGGCAGTCTACATCACTGTTTATGTGGAAATTGTGTGTGCTTGTTAATATTTTTGGGGTTTTCACATCAATGGCTCAGATTTCATCAAGTGTCCAATCAAGCAGCCCAAATGTTGGTTTGAGTACTGGCACTACAAACACATTGTGGGCCACTGTTTTATTGAATACAGAGAGTTCTGAGGTCTAAATTTTCTTTATTCGGCTGTAATATTCTTTAGTGACACATGTTTTGTTACAGGTGCTACTGTAAGATATATTTTTATCCACCCCTAGACACCTGTAACATTCCTTGTCAGATATAGAGAAAACAGTCACATCATTGACAGAGATGTAACTAATCTGGTTTATAGTTTCCCCCCTTTTCACAACCATATAACAATATTTATCCTGAACTCCAAACCTACATCCTTAGAAAGTGCTGTAACTAGGTCAAGGCTCTTTTTCATCTCGTACATATTATTTGCATAAAGTTTTAAGTCATCCACAAAGAAACAGTGTGTAATTTTGGTATTTCTGTTCCCTTGTGAGCCAGTGAGATACCCTTCAGACTGCCTTAACATGAATGACAAGGGGTTTGCAGAAAGTATAAACAACATCACAGAGAGGCTGTCTCCTTGGAATAAGCCTCTGCAATATTGTATTCTATCAGTGATAATACAGTCACTCTTTGTGTTTGATTTCAAGATGGTGGCCCACGATAAAGTCAGGTCAGTTATGGCTTTGACTATTCTAACTCGAACTTTAGCAAGTTGAAGGGCTTCTAGCATCCATGAATGGGAAACAGAGTCAAAGGCTTTCTTGTAATCTAGCCACATTGAAACTAGGTTCCTCCTATGCTCTTGCACCTCTGACATCACAGTTTTGTCGATTAGCAATTGCTCGATACATGCTCTGACTCCCTTCTTCTCAGCTGCTAGTACTGCTATGATAATGTTATCGGTTTCACAATGGTCTTGGAGGAAGAGGTTTAAACATGCTGTATGTATCTTATACATTAAGTTCTGGCATGCAATTGGCCAGTATTTTTTTGCCATGTGGGTGGTTCTGCATTCACACTGAAGATATCACCAACATCATAAGCAGCTGTCCGAAAATATCGTCATGGTATTATCTACCGATGAGACATGACGTTGTAGCTAGGACACTCTATAATGAAATCCATCGGAAGGATAATCCCAAGGACAAATAAATAAAAACCCACAGTATGGTAAAAGCCATAGCCACTCATAATAAAAAGGAATACTGCTGAAATGTACTAGTGAAGACCTCAATAAAATGTAAGCACAACAGACCTGATATAATGATTTGGGACAGAGAGGTGAAACTGTGCACAGTTGTGGAAATTAGCTGCCGAGCAAATGTTAACATAAAGCTGAAGACCAGTGAAAAAGTGAACAATTATGCTGAACTATTGAGAAATTTGCAGTTACTCTATCCAGATTACAAGTTCAGGTTTATACCTGTAATTATTGGAGTCCTGGGATATGTAACACACTGCCTAAATACCAATCTTGAGAAATTAAGCTTCTCAAAACCAGAAAGGAGAAAGCTAATTCGAAGGCTACAGATCCAATCTATTACTGGATCTGTAAAAATTGGTAAAACTTTCCAGAAGTTTATCATTTAAATATATATATGAAAACATCTAGATATGTAATTCTATGCATGAGAATACATACATAAAACAAAATATACAAATCTGCTCATACGTACATACATACATACATGCAAAAACACCCTGTTGATGTTGAAATTCCAATGAAGGGACATTGTATCTAGGTTAAAAACCAGTTCTTTCTCTATTGGCAAGAAATCTTGAAATAAACTGAATAATGACATATATACATGCATGCATACATACAGACAGACAGACAGACAGACACATAGATAGACAGGCAGACAGATAGATAAATAAATAGATAGACAGAAAGACAGACAGATAGGTAGATACATCTACCCATACATACATATAAATATATGAACACATGCACACATATATCATCATCATCATCACCATTAATGATAACTTATAATTTTATGGCTAAAATTTCTTGGCGTTTTAAAAATTTAAACAATGTAAAGCAATCTAAATTAAAAACAAAAAAAACTAATGGACTATAAAAAGTAGAGAGAAAGTGTTTTTTTGTGGTGGTGATGGGTTAGGTGGGGAATAATGATTTAAAGATTGTGAAGCAGTCATAATAGGATTTATTTTATCTAATTACATATCTGACTACACTTCTTATATTAATTTCTCTCATGAACTTCACCCAACAAATGTTTACAACAGGCAGTTGAGAGAATGTTCTTAATTCAAAGCAAGAATATATTCATATACCAAAAAAAACGAAGAAAAATAAAGAGCAACACAATAATTCATCCAAGTAAAACTTAAGTAAAATATGAAAAAAATGGATATATAATCCATATGGATCCACTGGTGAGTAAACTAAAACGGACCAGTCAAAAGCAATCACTTCATTACTGAATTATACAGAAAATTTTTTTTAAGAATTTGGTGGGTGGGGAGAGGGAATGAAAGAAAGAATTATTGAAAAGTATAGTGATCTTTAAAAATGAGAAAATTGGTTATCTGCTAATAAAATCATAAAAATTCAAATAATTTTTGATGGAAAATTCTATTTTATAACTAAATGCGAGAATGATTACTGGAAACACCAAGCATCAAGCTATTAAACAGAAATGAAAATTTTAAAGACACATTTATATGTGGATATGATTAAGCACATGTATGTTTTCATGTGTGTAAGCCTATATATACATACACATACAATTAAATTATTGGCTATATTACATACGTTGGTGAATAGTAGAGGTTTATAAGTTCTATTACATGGTTATTAGTGAAATTTATTCAAGTGAAAAGGGTCATACCAATGTAAAAATATAGTAAATAAAAGCTCGATTAAAGAGAGAGGGATAATATCACAAAACATTTTAGTAGTTAGGAGCAGGAACCAATTTTAATTAAAAACTTTTCTTATCTGTCTTTGAATTAAATTACTAATGTAATATTGCACAAAATCAAAAGTATTAGTAAAATGTAGAATGCGAAGAAATAAGGGATGGAAATAAGGTGCATCTCAGAAAATTAGAATACTATGCAAAAATTACTTATTTATTGCCATTCATGTCAGAATGTCAAAAATTCATTTGCATTCACTAATTGTAAACTGATTTACTATTAACTTTTATTTAGTTGATATAAGATAAGCTAACATTTATGGCTTCCATGCAGGGATCATTAAAAATCCAATATCTCAAAGTATTAGAAACTGTAGTCATGGCCAGTGCCAGTGACAAGTGAAAGGCACCCATGCTGGTGACACATAGAAGGTACCAGTGCCAATGACACATAAAAGATACCTAGTACACTCTGTGGAGTGGTTGGCATTAGGAAGGGCATCCAGTCATAGAAACCAAGCCAAAACAGACTGGAGCCTGGTGCAACTCTCTGGCTTACCAGCTCCAATCAAACTGTTTTAGACATGCCAGTATGGAAAATAGACACTAAATGATGACGATGATGAATATCTGAACATCCAGAGTATAACATAACAATAATCAAAGTTAGTCAAAGACTAAAATGTAGATACAGAATGTCAGTTAGTATTTGGTTGGAATCCCTTTATCTCTGGTAATTGTCTGAATATATGTTACCTTAAAAAGGGAGCCAATCTATAACATGGCTCAAGTGTTATTGAAGCCCAGAGTGTGATGGCCAAGATAGCAGCAGGGATGCGAGTTGGCTGCCTTTTTAACTGTACTTCACTGATGCTGTATGGAATTCAGCCCAGGTGATTTACTTGGCCAAGGAAGCACATTGATGTAAGAGTTACCAAATCAATCAGTAGCTAGTTTTGGAACAATGTACAGCATGGGTTCTCAATCATCTTTTTTTTATTTATGGATCCCTTTGGTTACTATTTATTCTGGTGGACCCCCATAATCATTCCATGTTTAAAAACTAGTTTTATAGAAACTTCTTTCAAAATTTCTATTATGTTTTTCACACATTCACTTTTGTAGGTTGAACTATATAAAATGTTAGAGAAAAAAATAAAAAAAACTTAGCTGTTTCTTACAAGAGATACCAATACATACATCTAAAGCAAAATTTTTTCAGGACCCCTTAAAATTCTATTGTGGATCCCCAATTTACTATTTTGTTGTGTGGACCCCAAAAAATCTTATATGGACCCTCAGGGGTCATATGGATCCCAGTTGAGAACCACTTGTGTACAAGTACTAAATTCTGCTTGGAATAGAAATTCTGCATTGCTAAACAGCCTTTTAAATGAGGGAAGCAAAGTACACCAAGATCTCTTGGTAGATCATAATGTTTACTGTAAACCTGAGGAAACTGCATATGACATAGCACAACAAACTATCTCTGATTGAAGGAACTTGATGTTGAACTTCAAATAACTAGGATCTATTATAATAAATGGGAGCTGTCCGTCAGTTCTCTTCCAAATTCTGCAATCTTAACTGTTTGAAGTCTAGCATCAAATTCTCAGTCAGTCAGTCGTAGTTTGTGTATGATATCAAATGTTTGACTGCTTCATCAAAGATTAGTCATCTCATTTTCCTGAGAACAGAAAAACAGATGGAGTATACAAAATCAGATATAACTAAAATTGTCTGTCTTAATTTGCATAATATAATTAATAGTTCTTCTCTTAAGTAATTAATACATATTACCAGTGCTTGCACTGCTTTGCAAATTAGAGCAAGCCAACTTAGTTCCATCTGAGTTTGTGTATACTATAAATAGTTGTGGACTATTATTGTTTGTTTTTTCAATAGTGAGGAAAAGAAGTAACGAATGTCTGATGAAACATTAATATATGCTGAAGCTGAATAGTTTGAGCTTCTATTTCTGGTTATGGAGAGAAAAAACATGGTTTAACCACAGAATCTACTTAACAAAGTAAGGTTAAAAATATGTGCTTACTAAAAACACAACATCATCAGCTTATCTCCCATCTCTATTTATCCTGCCATCATGTAGTGCTTCTATTAATGAAAGCTTTTATGTTCAGAATGTTACAAAGTGGAAGAAATTTTTCTAAAAAATTATTTTCCTAAACCTTTTTAGCCTGTTTTTCTGTTTGCAAAGTTTGTTGAAACAGCTGAAGTCAAATTAAACAACCACTAAAATGTCATGGAAAGACTATGAGTACTTTCATAAAAATATATATATATTTATATATATATATATATATATAT
This sequence comes from Octopus bimaculoides, assembly GCF_046866305.1. Lineage (NCBI taxonomy): Eukaryota > Metazoa > Mollusca > Cephalopoda > Octopoda > Octopodidae > Octopus > Octopus bimaculoides. The sequence continues at coordinate 62,047,835 of NC_142937.1, read as the reverse complement.
ATATATATATATATATATATATATATAGTGAAAGAAAAAACATTTTACTGTTTTGGCAATAAAGGGACTCAAACATGAAAATGTAGGACATTTATTTCATGTAAACTAATATGATTTTATTGTTAACTAAAATAAATGAAATAATAAACCCATTAACATTTGACTTTATCTTTTATATAAAATGGTCTAGATTCATTAGGCATCAAAAAAATTATTTAGAAGTAACAACATTATGCAGCACTTATTACATGATGCTATACAAGCCAAAATTTCTAGAATAAGAGGGTAAAATCTACTATTCTTTACTTTAGCTAATGTAATTTCTTTCTTTGAAAAACAGAGACATCAGGAGTTTACTTATTGTAACATGCAGATGTTTATAATAAATTATACTGCTTTTGGTATTAGAAAGGAGCACATTTGTTGTGCAGTTAGTGTAGTGACTGGTGTAACTGTGAGGGTCTACTGAGGCTTAAAAAACTAAGACATCAGAACATGGTGTAAGAGAAGCCAACAAAAAGTGAATGTCAGTTAAGATTTAAATATTTCCAAAGGAGAAAAGGTCAACATCAGTGATATTAAATAAACCAGTATTTTCCAGTCTCGACCAATTGTAATCTTTAGAAAAGAAGAATAATATATTTATCATTTTTAATCTTTTTAAACATTATTCAATTTCAGTAAATTAACTTGTTTGTATTGAAACTGACTCTGCCATAACACTACGCAAATATTTGTGTGTTGGCCCTTTAGCATTCTGATCGTCGTAGATATTTTGATGTATTTCATGTACATAATAATGCAAAGATGAAACAAAGTAAAATTTGAATTTTATGATTTGGTAGAGGTTTCTGGCTACCAAAGATATCCAACAAGGCCAGGTGTAGTTATTTGAACAAATAGTTTATTTAGTATATGGATTTAGGTGGTTTGGATGCTATAGGGTTAAATCATTCAATAATTATTGTGTGAGAATATGAAGTAAATTTTCTATAATTGAAATTTAATGATTCAATATGTAGTCTGGAAAGTTAAAAAAGTTCTTAAGAAAACAATTCATTAAGATATTTATAGATATTATAGTAAATATTTGAAACATAAAATGCTATCTTTATAAATTAAAATTAAATATTACTTCTTCATCAATAAATAATCCTTAATTTGATTTCATAATAAAACAAGAAATTTCAGGTGAAGTAATTTTTTTAAAATTAATTAAACTTATCGTTCCAACTAAATTATTTGATCACTATTAGTCAAAACTAATTTCTACACTACATCTACACACACACACACACACAAAGTTATGGCATATGTATATATTTGTATGTGTGTGCCTATATATGTGTGTGTATTTATGTCTGAAAGAAAAATACCTATAACTTTATCTTCTCAATTTATAATATTACATGTGAAAGTTCCTTACTATCTACAAAAGTTGATATTTTCATTATTTTATAATTTTACAAAAATAATCAAATTTTTATTGATTTTAACATAAAGCTGATAATTATATTTTTAAGTCAACAAAACATGGGTTTGTACAGAAAGATTTCATTTATTCAGTATGAATTCACCTTGCTTATATTGGATAACAAGTTCTTGGCTTGTTATCAACTCTCAATTATTCCTATCTATAACCCTGTTACTTAGCAAAAAATGCAAAAATTCAGGTTTTTCCTTCTTTGTCTTAGAAAAAATAAAAGTAAAAAGCATCACATTTTCACTCCTCCCTATAAATTAGCATTTTTACCTTTTTTTTTTTACATTGATACTATGTAAAAACATGGTATTTATTAAAAGAATTTTTTTTATTAATTTGCTATGTCATAAATTTTGCTAAACATAAACTGCATAACATATATTCAATTAATTTTAATTGTGATAACTTTTACTGAAAGGTTCCTCATTGTAATATTTCTAAAAAATGTGACACCGGAAACTGTCAAAATTTTAATATTTATTCTTCTTCCAAGAAAATATAGCAGGTAAATAAATCAACTGGCTATAACACCAGAACATGACTTCCTTGCAAATTGTTTTCAGAAATCTTTCCTTTACAGGACTTGCTGTCATGATTTCCTTTGACTATGCTCAAAGCAAACTTTCATAAAAAGGGTGTGTTTATTTATGTTAATTATAGCATTTCAATAGTATTCGGTCTCTAAGGTTGTTATTTAAAGCATAAATTAGATTTTAAGAAAAAGGTGAGAACAGCATGAAAAGGTATTAGAATTTGAACTGGAATACCTAAGCCTTTAGCGTTTAAAATGGCCATATCTAGCTAAAATATTCTATGTCTTATATTCAAACTGGCCAGATCAGACCTCTTACACCTGCCCTACAGTGTTATTCTAAAAATAAAACAACCATTTCACTGAAACCTCAAAGTTACAAGATAATGCATGATTAATTCAAAAATAATGTGAATAAACATCACATTTGACAGAGTAATGTGAATGCTGAAGGGATAAACAACACTGAAGTAACATATCTTTTACATCTCAAAATTATTTAAAAATAAGTAATGTAAGTATTATTGATAATTAGAAGCATAAGAAAAATTTAACAATTAAGAGTTATTAATAGACCTAATTAGATAATTTACTTCAAAGAGAACACAAATTTATAAATTGTTCTGTATACTGTATACATGAAGATGTATCACTATTTAGCTGTTAGTAAAGCATTAATTAGAGTAACAAAACAACAGAGAAACAGAAACAATATGTAATCTTTACCCCATATATTTTAAGTTCAAATCTCATAGGAGCTAGCTTTACTTTAAAATCTCTCTAGATTCATTAATAAGGAGGCTACAGGAGGCAATCAACAAAGCCAGCTCCTATATATGGCTGAAACGAGAAGACCCGAAATAGCTCGAAAGCCATAACATGCCAACTGGGAAATAAAAAGCATTGTTAGGTGAGGCTGGCTGGCACTTAAGCAGCATTGCTGCTTGACAGGTGGGCCAGAGGAAGGATCTGATTCATTGCATGCCCTCCTCCCTGAACTTTCGAAGGCTTGTACCACCAGACAGCTAGTCGGCTCTAGCTGCTGGAACTGAAACTAATACAATGCTGTTGGAAGGTAGGTTTAGAGAGGGTGCAGGCCAAAACCATGTGTTCTTCCCCTCCACTGGTCAGTTGAAGCTTTGATAGTGTAATGTGACAGTTAACTGGTGCTGGCTACTGGAGCCAACCAGTGAGTATTTAAAGGGAAATTTGGCAAGGTGGACTTTCACCCACTGGCATTCATAGACACTGCATCAAAGAAACCAAAGAACAAAAGGCCCAAAAAAAAAAAGAGAAAGAAAAATGCACTCAACACCAGAGCTGTAGACACCTCTGAAAGGCGGGACCCTGCTACGTTGAAAACGGTAGAGGAGTAGGGACTGAAATGGGATGTGGTTCCTCCTGAGGATGTCTTTAGCTGCTGGATCCTATAAAGGAGCTGTTGAGGTAGTGAACCACGAAACATGGTTAGAAATCCTCCCCAATTATATCTCTTGTTCCTTTTAAAAATGTTTGGTCTTGTGCCACAACAAAACAACAAAAGTGAAATAAATAAATGCATCTATCAATTAGTTTCTTGTTCCACTCGTTTAGAAGAGCCTCACTAAGATAGGTTGTTGTTTTGTTTAGTTCCTAGTCTGACTGAAAAGATCTAGAATATTATTGTCCGTGAATATTCTAAATTCAAAATGGCCCAAAATTAGTCCAATAGTCGTAAACATGCATTCATAAATATCTTCATTTTCTGCCGCATTCATAAATGTCCTCATTTCCATCTAAATATACATACACATGCACTCACACATGTAGAAATACAAGTATGTAGAGGTGCATGCACTAATATCGGCACACCTATATAACACTCAGGACATGTATACAGCATACATACATGATATACTTAACTTCAAGAATAGAAGGGAATGAGACACTGAAGGGCCAAAACTAAAGCTCACAAAGCTTCTTTATCTGATGCTCTAAAGCAGTTTTTCTCAACCATTTTTTTTTTCTTATGAACCCCTTTAATTCCTAATTTACCCTACTGGACACCCACTAACCAGTTGAAGATTATTTTTTAAAAAAACCTATTTTTATCATTAAATATTATTAGGAAGTGTATTAAAAAATTGTTAAAATATTTTGTGTATTGTAAAAGCATAATCAATTGAGAACCACTGCTCTAACGAATCAGCCAAGTCTCTACCCGCTATAACAACAAAAACACACAATATAATTTTATAGATTATGTAAACACAGGCGTGGCTGTGTGGTAAGAAGCTTACTTCCCAACCACATGGTTCCAGGCTTAGTCCCACTGTGTGGTACTTTGGGCAAGTATTTTCTACTATAGCCTTGGGTCAACCAAAGCCTTCTAAGTGGACTTGGTAGACGAAATCTGAAAGAAGCCAGTCGTTATGTGTGTGTGAGAGTAAATATGTATGTATTTATGTGTGTGTCTGTATTTGTTCCCCGCGATCATTTGACAACTGATGCTGGCGTGTTTATGTCCCTGTAACTTAGTGGTTCAGCAAAAGAGGCTGATAGAATAAGTACAAGGCTTACAAAGAATAAGTCCTGGGGTAAATTTCTTTGACTAAAACCCTTTAAGGCGATGCTCCAGCTTGGCCACAGTCAAATGACTGAAGTAAAAGAATAAAAGAAAGAATCAACTTACCTGAGTCATCATCATCTGACGAATCATCATCGCTGTGAATGGTTAAGTGTGGGTTTGTTTGCCTTCCTCCTCTTCTTAACGACATGCCACCTTGTATTAGATAACTAGGACTTGGTGTTTTATCAAGTAAACTTTTTACAGATGGATCACTCATTGATGATGGCAGTGATTTTAAATTAACTTCATCTTCATGAGTTTCCAAATTATCACAATTTTCAGCAGTCCGATTCTCAATGGAGCAGTCATTATTTTGACTGTGAGCATCATGAACCCCAACAGTACTTGTGTTACTCTTGTCACTGTTATTTTTTATATCATGTAAAGGGGAAGCAACATTTAAGCAATTATCTGTTTGCAAAGCAAAATTCTCTTTAGAATCAGATGATGTCTTCTTATCACTTTCAACTGTTAAATCTGAAATATTGCCTTCCTGAGGTAAAGCTAGTGCTTCTAACACTGTTTCAGAAGTATTCTTAGAATTAACTTCAACTGCTGTCCTTTTATTTTCATTTTCATCTCCAGCTTTTCTTAATGATTCAGAACAGTTTTCATTTACATTTACTGAACAATCTGGACTTATACTAATTGGCAAATCTGACTGAAATTCAGCATGACAAAGTTCTCTATTTCCATGGTTTGTGACACTTTGATCTTTAACTGTGTGACTGTCTGTGTGATTGCTTACTACAGTAAAATTAGTATTACTATCCTTAAGAAATTTATTTGGACTTTTCTCAGAGGATTTTACAATATCATGATGCTGATAGCCATCAGTACAAAACATAGAGTCTTTTTCTTCACTTTGAGGTAAAGAATGGAGTTCAGTATTTCCACAAGAAGTATTATTGTTTGATGCTAAAGGGTAGTTATCATTTTCAGTTTCATTCTTCAGGAGGTCTGTGTAATCATTTTCAGTTATAATAGTACTCTCTTCAAGTGGCTCCATCTTATATGTTCTAAGATAATCAAAAGCTTGATTAATGTGCATGCTCGCTAAAGTTTGGCCACGTCCTTGTTTTTCACGTAATTTGACAATATCTTCTTCATCTGTCTTTTCTAGATTACTAATTTTTTTTGATCTTGTTAAAGTGTTTAAGGAATAGTTTATTACGTTTCCACTCAGTAATTCTGTATCACTCTCAGATTTCTTCATAGCTGCTTCTACATCAGACTGATCCATAATATCAATGCAGCTACTTATTATATGGGAACTACGTTGATCTGCTTGAATAACAGCAGCAGAAGCTGTTGGGATACGGCGAATCACTTTATCAGACATTTTAGAACTAAGTTAAAAACTTCAAATAATTTTTAAATATAATCTGAAATAAAAACAAAAAAGAAAGACATCAGAATCAACTTTTAGTATTTTGTAAATCATATAGAAATATAAAATTGATTTTAAATTTTGGCATGAAGCCAGCATTTTGGGGGGAAGGGTTAAGTCGATTACATCGACCCCAGTGTTTAACTGGTACTTATTTTATCAACCCCAAAAGGATGAAAGGCAAAGTCGACCTCAGCAGAATTTGAACTCAGAACACAAGGACAGATGAAATGCTACTAAACATTTTGCCCAGCATGCAAACAATTCTGCCAGTTCACCGCTTTGATAGAGAAATATAACATTGACTGGGTTTGACTAGTCACAAAATTTCCCCTTTAACAGAGAAAATAAACAAGATTGCAGGTTTTTTCATGCCTTTATCAAGAGCCCCAAGAATATAGAAGACGTGATATATTTCAAATAGAGAGCAATATTAGTTCACAGGTTTTACACCTCATAAATTTACTACAAAATGTCATGTCAAATAGTCATAATATTTAATATATAGAACATGATAACAATCAGATACAAAAAGTTTACAAAGAAAATATAGCAAGTTTTACTATTAACTTTTCAAGTAAAAAAAATGTTTTCTAAAAAGTAATGTAACACAAAGTTAAAGCTTCAAAAATGTTTTATAATAGAAATGAAACAAGATATTTGACCTTGATAAGATTTTCTTAGTGAATATTAATACCTGTACCTTCTAGAACTAGAGTAAATATATCCTACAAAGGTGGCTTGCTACAATTTTATTTCAGAAATATTTATTGTTGTAGACAGACATTTTCATGAAAAAGCTGAATTATGGACGTGCATATTTTGCCAAAGTACAAATCATTTTTTTAAATAGTAATTATTTATACATTAAAACCATTGATTCTTTTATGCACATTTGTTTTATTTGTTGTTTATTTTCTCTTTGAAATAATAGGAAAATACCATGTTATTGTTACTTGTTGCAGATATTAGACTACGGCCATGCTGGAGCACCACTTTAAAGGGTTTTAGTCAAAGAAATCAACTCCAGGACTTATTCTTTGTAAGCCTAGTACTTATTCTATCAGTCCCTTTTGCCAAAGCACTATGTTACAGGGACATAAGCACATCAACATCAGTTGTCACGCATATATATACATACATTCATGTGTGTATATATA
>NC_142937.1:62035662-62038162 GCF_046866305.1 Octopus bimaculoides | reverse complement strand
TGAAAACAAGCAATGTTAATTCTCTAAATGAAGTATTAACAGTAACTGCACGATAAAGTGTAGTATATTGCCACTTAAGTGTGGCTGACCCCTAGGGGTGGATGTTACTGTTGCTTTTAGCCCCAGGAGGACATCTCCTCCAGCTGGCTTATCGACACACGACTGTGTCCTGTTTGCCAAGGGAGTTATCCCTCTCACCTCGGCCAGCAGCACGAACGTATCCGGATTTCAGGGTTATTTCCCTTCGTCGGCGTTCGACAGCTGATGACCTTGGTGAGAGAGAAAAACCTGGCAGACCTTATATCTTCTTTTCCAGTGACATTCTTCACTGATATTGAAAAGGTGAAAACAAGCAATGTTAATTCTCTAAATGAAGTATTAACAGTAACTGCACGATAAAGTGTAGTATATTGCCACTTAAGTGTGGCTGACCCCTAGGGGTGGATGTTACTGTTGCTTTTAGCCCCAGGAGGACATCTCCTCCAGCTGGCTTATCGACACACGACTGTGTCCTGTTTGCCAAGGGAGTTATCCCTCTCACCTCGGCCAGCAGCACGAACGTATCCGGATTTCAGGGTTATTTCCCTTCGTCGGCGTTCGACAGCTGATGACCTTGGTGAGAGAGAAAAACCTGGCAGACCTTATATCTTCTTTTCCAGTGACATTCTTCACTGATATTGAAAAGGTGAAAACAAGCAATGTTAATTCTCTAAATGAAGTATTAACAGTAACTGCACGATAAAGTGTAGTATATTGCCACTTAAGTGTGGCTGACCCCTAGGGGTGGATGTTACTGTTGCTTTTAGCCCCAGGAGGACATCTCCTCCAGCTGGCTTATCGACACACGACTGTGTCCTGTTTGCCAAGGGAGTTATCCCTCTCACCTCGGCCAGCAGCACGAACGTATCCGGATTTCAGGGTTATTTCCCTTCGTCGGCGTTCGACAGCTGATGACCTTGGTGAGAGAGAAAAACCTGGCAGACCTTATATCTTCTTTTCCAGTGACATTCTTCACTGATATTGAAAAGGTGAAAACAAGCAATGTTAATTCTCTAAATGCAGTTACTGTTAATACTTCATTTAGAGAATTAACATTGCTTGTTTTCACCTTTTCAATATCAGTGAAGAATGTCACTGGAAAAGAAGATATAAGGTCTGCCAGGTTTTTCTCTCTCACCAAGGTCATCAGCTGTCGAACGCCGACGAAGGGAAATAACCCTGAAATCCGGATACGTTCGTGCTGCTGGCCGAGGTGAGAGGGATAACTCCCTTGGCAAACAGGACACAGTCGTGTGTCGATAAGCCAGCTGGAGGAGATGTCCTCCTGGGGCTAAAAGCAACAGTAACATCCACCCCTAGGGGTCAGCCACACTTAAGTGGCAATATACTACACTTTATCGTGCAGTTACTGTTAATACTTCATTTAGAGAATTAACATTGCTTGTTTTCACCTTTTCAATATCAGTGAAGAATGTCACTGGAAAAGAAGATATAAGGTCTGCCAGGTTTTTCTCTCTCACCAAGGTCATCAGCTGTCGAACGCCGACGAAGGGAAATAACCCTGAAATCCGGATACGTTCGTGCTGCTGGCCGAGGTGAGAGGGATAACTCCCTTGGCAAACAGGACACAGTCGTGTGTCGATAAGCCAGCTGGAGGAGATGTCCTCCTGGGGCTAAAAGCAACAGTAACATCCACCCCTAGGGGTCAGCCACACTTAAGTGGCAATATACTACACTTTATCGTGCAGTTACTGTTAATACTTCATTTAGAGAATTAACATTGCTTGTTTTCACCTTTTCAATATCAGTGAAGAATGTCACTGGAAAAGAAGATATAAGGTCTGCCAGGTTTTTCTCTCTCACCAAGGTCATCAGCTGTCGAACGCCGACGAAGGGAAATAACCCTGAAATCCGGATACGTTCGTGCTGCTGGCCGAGGTGAGAGGGATAACTCCCTTGGCAAACAGGACACAGTCGTGTGTCGATAAGCCAGCTGGAGGAGATGTCCTCCTGGGGCTAAAAGCAACAGTAACATCCACCCCTAGGGGTCAGCCACACTTAAGTGGCAATATACTACACTTTATCGTGCAGTTACTGTTAATACTTCATTTAGAGAATTAACATTGCTTGTTTTCACCTTTTCAATATCAGTGAAGAATGTCACTGGAAAAGAAGATATAAGGTCTGCCAGGTTTTTCTCTCTCACCAAGGTCATCAGCTGTCGAACGCCGACGAAGGGAAATAACCCTGAAATCCGGATACGTTCGTGCTGCTGGCCGAGGTGAGAGGGATAACTCCCTTGGCAAACAGGACACAGTCGTGTGTCGATAAGCCAGCTGGAGGAGATGTCCTCCTGGGGCTAAAAGCAACAGTAACATCCACCCCTAGGGGTCAGCCACACTTAAGTGGCAATATACTACACTTTATCGTGCAGTTACTGTTAATACTTCATTTAGAGAATTAACATTGCTTGTTTTCACCTTTTCAATATCAGTGAAGA
>NC_142937.1:62005662-62028162 GCF_046866305.1 Octopus bimaculoides | reverse complement strand
ATTATTGTGATAATCAGTTATAAGGGGAAACAAGCTTTCTAAAATAATAAATATTTATATTAAAAAAAAAGAAATAGAAACAACTGTTTTTGTTTTTTTTAAGTAGTCTTTAAATGCATGGAAATAGCAATAATAACTTTTAAAAATACAATGCTGATTTAATTAAAAAATAAAAAGCTAAAGAACACTCACATTAAAGTATGGCTTGTATGTGCATGGTCACAAATAAAACTGCTACTAAATTGCAATTCAGCATCAAAAAATCATTGTTTCTATGAAACTTTCTTTGTCTGGATCAGTGTGATTTAATTGATTATATTTAGGTATTTAGTTATTAATCTGATTCATCACTTAGATATAATAGTTTGATGAACTGAAATTAACATAATACTTTTGACTTAATTTACTTTTCCTTTTTACATCTTAAATTACTTCAATCAATCTTAACATTAAGAATAAAAATTCTATATTTAATTCAATGCATTGAAAATTTATTATGTTTCTAAATATAATAGTTTTACACCGAATTCATGAAATAAGACATACATATTTTATATCAAATATAAATTTAAATTTAATTTTATGTTTAAAGTGTTTTACCATATCAGCTTCTTTAAAAAATAGCAAAAAAAAAACAATAAAAGAATGCTATTTAAAGAAAAAAATTCATACCAAACCTAAAAGGAACATACAACATATAAAACTAAAATATTGATAATTATATCAACTTAATCAGCAGATCTGGCATATAATTAAGGAGAAAAAATGTTGAAAAAAGTTACATCTAAAAATTTCTTAATAGAAGAATAGTCAAATAGAAGTTAAAGAATTTGTTTGGTACTGAGATTTATGGGGAACTTATGGGAAATTAAAAGCCTTATCACAGACTGATTTTAAAATATCTCTGCTTTATAAATCACCATGAACAATTTTCTCTCTCATTTTCTTTCGTGTCACAGAAGGGTTCCACTACTTAGATAATTTTGCCAATGCTCTTTATTTTCTTTGCCAATAATGACAATCACCTCTAAATATATTCACTGTTGTGTAAGTAAAATATGCTTTTACCAAGCATTTTTTTTTTATCTCTAACATCATGTCAACTGCTAACACCAACAATTCCCAAAAGAAATTCATTTTTTCATCAACGACTATCTTCACTGTATCTTTTGTAGCAGTGGTTTGCAACTAATTTTTGTCTATAGACTGCTTTGATTCCTATTTTACTCTACTGGACACCCACAGCTATTCACTATATATATATAAAAAAATCTTATTGTACTTTTATAATTAAAAATTATTAGGAATTGAATTTAAAAAATGAAACTATTTTGAGTATTTTATAAATATAATCAATTTATTACTATTGTTATATTTCAGGATGGTCAATTCTTTCTTTTTTTCTTGCCAAATAAACACATGCATTATATATTTGTTCTTCAAGAACAATAATAAACAAGTGAAGAATGAATACGTAGTGCATGCGTTTATTTGGAAAATAAATAAATAAATAAATAAAACATAACCATCCCCAAAAAATATAATATCTGCTTCAACACACAATTTCACATCAGGAATCTTGCAAAATAAATTCATGAACGTAACAATTTATTACTCATAAAGTTAACAATAAAACCTTTGTGCCCATATGGACCCCAGTCAAGAATCACTGCTCTATAGGAATCCAAAAACTGAATAATGACTATAGAACAACAAATAACCTTTCCATTACATTACTTGATAGTTTTTATAATGCTCATGAGGATCTAGAAATAACAGCTAAATCTCTCTCAAACCATACTCCAAAGTTTTAAATAATGTAATATATACCTGCAAAAGACAGGATGGTCATAGACCTGCACAATGAAGGTAATCTTGAAGCTAAGCAAACACCACCAAACACATTAAAACTGCTAGAAATGCATCAAAATGATCTGAATTCCTTTCTATAACAATGCTTCAAACCTGAGCAACGTGCATTTTCTGTTTGTTTGTTTTGGTTTTACTATTAATAGTATTTCTTTCAAAACACGTATTCACATCAAGAATCTTGCACACCAAATACACATATGAAATATGTTTTGGTTTTGTTTTTTGCAAAGCTTAAGTAGTATATATAATTTTGGAGAAATGTTTCTATAGTTGAGTTAGTGTATTCTTGTTGATAACTAGAATATAATTATACCTACTATTCAAAGGAAAAGCACGTTGATTAACAAATTTTCTCTTACAAAGCCATTTTCAGTCTTGACCTATCATTATGCTATGTGATCTTTCTATCTTTTCTGATATTATCATAATCCTACTCTTCCAAAACACTTATAGCCAACTCTACACATTATTAGAACTTATGTATTTCTCTTATATTGTACGCTACATGTGGTCCTTTATTTCAAAGATTTTTTTTTCATTCATCTATTGTCTCTACACATTTTAATCTGAGCAAGTCATATTGTGCAGTGTATTTAGTAATACTCCTCAACCATGGAATTTAGTTTGAGAACAAAAAAGAAGTAATTGCGTTCATATAGAAGAGAATTAGAATTAGAATTTTCCTTTTTTATTTCTGAACAAAATAAGCAAGATGAGTTTAATAAGGTTTATAACGACTGAAAATAATAGAATTTAGAAATTTGAAATTCAGAAAAAAAATCTAAGTATAGACAATGAAAGAAAATTTTATGGTGGTTAAGATGTTATATGCTGCGAGGAACTGGGAGATGAGGCAATATTGACACAAAGAATGATGGATCTAATATTCTATGGTACATTAGTATTGTTGCCTCTTAGTGCTGATGGAACGTGATGCTAGTGAGTGTTCTTAATGAGTTTCTCCATACTTTCATTTTTTTAGTCTTCTATGTATTCTAAGAATGCTGTGAAGGGGGTAATCTGTAGTATTTCTGTGTCTATGTGCCTGTGTGTGGGAATGTATATGTATGTGCATGTTTATGTGTATGCATGTGTTTGTATGTGTGCATGTATATCTGTGTGTGCGTGTGTGCATATTTATGTGCATGTGTGTATGTGCACACTTGTATGTTTGTGTGTGGGTGTATTTGTGTGTGTGTGCATATTTGCGTGTGTGTGCATGTGTATTTGCATGCTTATGTGTGTGAATTTGTATGTGTGTGGGTGTGTTTGTGTGTATATTTGTGTGTGTATGTGTGTGTACATATTTGCATGTGTATGTGTGTGTGTGTTCGTTTGTGTGCATATTTGTGCATGTGTGTGTGCATATTTGTTTGTGTGTAAGTGCATGTTTATGTGTTTGTGTGTATGTGCCTGTGTGTATACTTGTGTGTGTGTATGTGTGTGTGCATGCATGTGCATGTGTGGGTGTGGGTGCATGCATGTGCATATGTGTGCATGCATACATGTGCATGTGTGTGTGTGTGTGTGTGTGTACATTTGTATGTGCATGCTTATAATGAGTTCAGAGTTGGTTGTATTGATGTTATTTGGTATTGTTACTTAGAAGAAATATAATCAATTTGGTAGATATTACTTTTAAGCTGTTTGATCAGAGCTGGGATTCAAGTTGTTATGCTAATGTCTAGGAAATTGCTGAAAGGTTGGCATTGGAAGAAGGGTTCTGATGTAGACTGGATATGAGGTTATATGTATATTTTCTGGAAATGTCAAGGAGTTAAGCAGGCATAGCATAATTCTTTACAGCATAATTTTGGGGAAATTACAGATTTTAGACATGTACTTAATGTAGCGATGGTAACCCAAGAGACAGCTTCCATACCAGTATTTTATGCTGTTTCTTAGGAGAATTTCTGACTGAGCAATAAGAAAATGCATAGTACACAGACAGTTGTATAGTACCCCATAAGATAAATTGTTGAATTTTTGAGTGTACAGCGGAATTCTCAACTAGGCAAGGAATGTTGCTTGTGTAGTGCTGGACATAAAGAGAAAACCTAGTCATTTCATATATATACATATTATACAGGGCGTGATGGGTAAATTGCCATATTATATTTTATATTTTACGCATGTGCATTGTTTATTTTTGATTTTGTCAACTACACAGTATAGTAGGGACAGTTGAGTGCCATCTGTGAGAAAAACGGTACCATGACAAAATTCACTCTGCCAGAAATTTGGAAATGACATGCTGTATTGCTTGACATTGGCACCGGAAGCTCCAATACGAACATTTCAGAATGTTTGGGTATCAATCTGAGGACAATGCAGAGAATCCAGAAAGAGTTGGATGAGTCTAATGGTGATTATGAAGGTACCGCAGCATGGAAAACTCACTCTGATCGTTCTGATAACTAAAGAACTCCTGAATTTGTTGGTGAGATCCAAGCTATGATTGACAACGATCCCTCCAAGTCAATCAGGTCCATCGCTAGGGACACAGAAGTGTCTGAGTTTCTTATCAGGCAGGTAGTGCATGAAGACATTCAGTATTCCTCATACAAGAAGAGGGCCAATTTCTATCCCAAGCCATCAAGGACAAGACAAACAATTACACTATGAATCTTTTGAACAAACTCAAGCATCCCCTCCAACCAAACATGCTTTGGTTTTTCTCAGATGACAAAAATTTCTGCCAGGATCAGATGGTGAACACACAGAAAATTTGGCTTACTGAGTCCCCAAAACATGTACTCAGAGTGATAAAAATCAAACATCCAGTGAACATTATGGTGTTTGGAGTGATCACTAGTGATGATGACATTATGCCTCCACTTGATGTAGGCCTCTGTGCATATAGGTGTATGTGTATGCTTGTATGTCTTAGCAGCAGTATGGTCTTCTCCTCATCCCCTTCTCTCACCCTGTTGTGCTGCTGCTGTCCTAGGATCTGCAAATTTGGTACAGTTCTTGTATCACTCAGTGTTTATGTGTTTGCCCATGGTGTTGCCATTGTGGTAGTTGTTGTCATAGCCATCTTTGTCATTGCCACTGCTGTTGTCATTGTTAGTCATGTTCTTGATACTGTTGCGGATGTCTGTGAAGTTATAGCGTGTCTGTGTGTGTATATGGGTTCACTTCTTACGTTGTTTGTATCCATGCCCTTTATATAGATTTACTTATTATTTATTATTATTTTTATTTTATTTATTTTTTTATTTATCTCTATTTCTTATATTTATCACAGGTATGTGACAAATATATTTATTTATTTATTTATTTTGTATCTATCTCTATTTCTTATATGTATCATGAGTATGTCTATTGTTTGTGTACTACGCTTTCTGTATCTATGTTCTATTTATTATTATTTTTTTCCTCTCTCTTCACCTCCCTTCTGTTCTTAGTCATGTGGTGTGGCATAGTGGTGGGTTTATTGTTCCAATCATGTTTTCTATTGAGGCTCAGTCTGCCTACTACTATGTGTGTAGCCTCTGTGATGTGTCTAGTTGTCATGTCAGTTCTATGTATCGATAAGACTAACTTCAATGCTATTATTCAAGCCTCCATGTTCTGCCTGAACATGTTGGTAAAGCACTGATGAGCCTTTCTCTTCTTTGAGCTTTTGCCAGTGTTCACCTATATGCTCTCCTATGTTGTATGCAGTCTCTCCAATGTAAGTAGTTGTCATGTTTCTGCACCGTCTCTCAGTACATCATAAGCTATACACTACAATCCTAACCTTACAGTTAACCCGTGGGTTCATCCTACAAACAACACATTGTTCTCCATACAAGGGGACTTATCAAAGGGATAGGTTCTACAGATCAGGGATTTTATAGGGGTTCCAGGCCTTTATACTACTTTAATTTATAGATTAGCCTTACTTAATGTTTTTCTAAAAAGGTATGCTAGTTTGCCACCAGGGGCAGCATCAACAAACATGATGCCCTGGTATTTTTTGTTGTCATGCCAAGAGTTGGCCTTATCTATCTTATTTCTGGTCCTTTCTGTGCTGCTCCAGAATTTACTCCAGAATGTACAGCGAGCAGATTCCTTTAGCATCACTCTCTATGATGGCTTTGTACTCAGTGTTGGCTCCTTTGTACACTCTAATCCTGTCCTTTTGATTGTAGCCAGAGAACTGCATGTAGTGGTTGAAGTGTTGTATTGTGGCTTTCCAATTCCATAGGGTCACATATGTAAGACACATTCCTCATCACTCTCACCAAGTCAGCTATAAGAATGTTGAAATTGGCATTGCCTGCGATCGCTGTGTTCTTGTGAACAAGTTACTTAGAGGCCATGCATTTGGCATAATGAGAGTTAAGGATCTGGACCTTACCATTCTTTGTTTCTAGTCAGAGATTTGTGTCTAAAATGGGTAACCAATAGTTTAGGTGCTTACTAGGGTAGTATATCATTATTACTCTGGTGGACGGAGTTGGCTATTTGCTGGATGCTCTCCATAGTGTTAACTTCTAGATCATCAACATTGTCTTGTAGGCGTACTTTGGCTACTATGTTGATATCATCCTCCTAGCGGGAGTACATGGTTAGGTTTATGAAGTTCATAAATGTATATTTTATATATGTGTGTGTGTGTGTGTGTGTGTGTGTGTGTGTGTGTGTGTGTGTGTGTATATATATATATATATATACACATATACATACACACACATACATATATATACACATACATATACACACAAACACACACACACACACACACATATATGCATTGTGAGATTGAAACTAAAACCAAGTAGTTGTAAAGAGAGCTTCTTAACCACACAGCCATGTCCACACCTATTTTTTGTTTTTGTTATTAGTCCATTTCAAATTTCCAAAATAATACTTCTGCTCCCTTTTACTTTTACTCTAGATCAGCGGTTTTCCACCATTTTTTTGCCTATGGACCCTTTTAATTCCTATCTTACTCTACAGGACACCCACTAGCTACTCAGTATATTTTTTTTAAATCCTATTATATTTTTATTATCTAATATCATTAGAAAATAGTATAAAAATAATTATTAAAATATTATGCGTTTTGTAGAAGCATAACCAATTTATGGCTGATAAATTTTAACAACAAAATCTTATATAGACCGCCAAGGGTCAAATGGATCCTGGCTGAGCTTAAACGAAAAAGAAAAAAATGAGAATGTCCTCCAAGACATTTTGCCTATCATGTGCTTTGTGTTGGCAGTAAATAAAAGAAATCTACACTAGCGATTATGTTTAGTCTCAAGATTAAAATAGAAAAAAACTTTTGAAGCTTTTTAATTTTTTCCTTGCATACTTTATTAATTATTATCATTATTATTATTATGAAAAAGGCAGCAAACCGGCAGAATCATTAACATGCCAGCCAAAATGCTTAGTGGCATTTCATCCATCTTCATATACTGAGTTCAAATTCCACCAAGATCGACTTTACCTTTCACCCTTTTGGGGTTGATATAATAAGTACCAGTGAAACATTGGGTTGATGTAATCAACTGATCCCCTCCCCCAAAATTCCTGGCCTTGTTCCTTTAGTAGAAATGATTATTATTATTCTTATTAAGGTGGCAAACTGGCAGATCTGTAAGCATGCCAAGCAAAAATGCTTAACAGCAATTCATCCACCTTTACATTCTAAGCTCAAATATTGCCAAGGACAACTCTGCCATTCATCCTTTTGAGGTTGATAAAATAAGTACCAGTTGAGCACAGGGGTTGATGTAATCATCTACTGCTCCCACCAAAATTCAGGCCTTGTGCCTACAGTAGAAAGGATTATTATTATTATTACTATTATTATCATATATCTGAATTTTGCTTTGTATTTGTACAAGTTAACTCCAAGTCTCATTCAGAGACTTCAATATACAACAAGTTAGAAGTTCCTAGGTGCCATATTTTTGGTTTTGCACAGAGTATTGTTCTAGAGAATGTCTGTCAGAACATAAGAAAATTAGAAGTTTGTTTTAAAAGTAATTTGAAAATAAGATGATAGTGCAATCTTAAGATGACCGTAAAAGGTGTTTGCTTATTATTATCATTATCATAAAGGCAGCGAGCTGGCAGAATAATTAGCATGCCAGGCAAGTGGTTTAGCAGCATTTCATCCATCTCTTCATTCCGAGTTTAAATTCCACCAAGGTTGACTTTGCCTGTCATCCTTTCAGGGTCGATAAATTAAGTACCAGTGAAACAACAAACTCAATGTAATCAACTAGTTCCCTCCAACCAAATTTCAGGCTTTGTGCCTAGAGTAAAAAGGATTATTATTATTATTATCATTTCATTATATGTAAATCCCCACAATTTGTGTCAGCCTTTGTACTGTCTCCTTCATCAGCACTGGTGGCAAATAAATGAAATCATTATTATTGTATTATTATTATTATTATTATTATTATTACAGTTAAATTTAAAAACTTAATGCAGGATAACTTGAACAAACACCAGTACAGTCAAAACAATATTCTGTGATCATTATTACAGTCAGGTATAAATCATTGGAGTAAATTTCTTCAAGACAGGATTGTATATCTGAGGTGCATGCGTGACCAGAGGTTTCTTTTTCACAGTTTTGAGAAGTTCTCAACAGCGAATATTCTTTCACTGTCTTCTAGATCGCTTAATTTGATCAGAATCTGTCGACTTCACTGGAATCTGGATTTTCTGCAGACATACTGGAGCTGCTTTTTGTATTGATATTGTCCTTGGAATCAGACATTGTAATAGGCATATTGTCTGATGCTTCTCTCAACAATATTATTATCTCAATTACTCATTATCTAAAACTATATTTTTATGATAGTTCAAACAAATGAACAGAAATGCTTCTCATTTTCCTATTTAGCCTGAATTCTCAAACAAGTTTTACTTTATTATTTACAACCCAGAGAGAACTTTTAATCTAGCTAGATACTTTTAACTATTAATAATGTTAAATGCTCACTAATCCAATTCTTTCAATTTGTTCTCATTCTATGTTAAATGCTAAATGAGAGTTTTCTTTACACAAAATGCCTAATGTTTGTTTTCCAACTCTATTTTCGATTACCTGAACTCAGATTGAACCTGCAAAGAATTACTTTCAAATAGCACATTTTTCAAATGTAAAGATTAGTAATAATCATATGATGACACAAGCTGAATACAAGTGACATTGTAGTTTGAGAAAAACAGACACACAGAAACACAAACACACACACACAAAGGTAAAAAAAACATCTCTTAAGCAGTAGGTGATATCTTACATCAATATATATTGTAATTTGACAGCTATAAACCTCCAAAAAGTCTAGTCTTGATATATCCAGAACCAACTTATAGGATACAATAAAACAGCATATAAATCTATTTTAAAGTCAGTTACAACATTAAAATCAAAGATATGATTGTGAGGGAACCAAGTCTGAATTTATTTCAATTAGAATAGTTTTAATTTAATTTTATTTCATAAACTGTCAGCTTCTTATTTATATAAATACAAAAGTTGATACACGGAAATATTGACTCAGATGCTAAAAATTTCAAACATTTTTATAAAAACAAAAATATAAATTAAGCTATTAAACTGATTAAAAACTGCAAAATGAAAAGCGTAAAATTTTAAACAAATTTTCTTATTTGATTTTCATTTATCTCTGGTCATTAATATGAAGTATAAAACATGAAAATATTGCAACATGTTATCTCTCATCTTTTGAAATAAAACATTTTTATAAAAGTAACTTCTTGAAAATTTCTAGTGATAAATTATAAATAAAATGTTTTAGATTTATCTTCCTTCTAATCAGATCAAAATTTTGCATATTTCATCTATCTAAGAGATAGAAATGAATTTAGGAAATAAGATACTGAGTCGGTTCCAAAGAAAATTATTTCAAACAATGGAACTATTTTGATGTTGGCATGATTATTTTACCTATAAAACAAGCGATTTACTAGAAAAAGAAGTCATTTCAGTCATATCTCATAAATGATAATGATAAATTTCTGCAAACGTAACTTGGGTAAAACTATTAATAAGAATAATAATAAAAAAATCTTTAAAAACTTAATAATTGTAATAATCGATTTTATAAAGAAAGTAAAGAAACTACAAAGTTACAATAAAAAAAAAAGTGAAGTAATATCAGTAAGTATTCTTAAAGTAACATATAATTAAATGGAAAGACTGAAACATTGTTATCAAAAAACTTTAATATCCATTTGTCATTTGAAAATTGACTGCAGATTTTCTTTTCGTCTTTTCTTTATTTCTTTTTATAATCTGATTAATCAAGTAGTTTTAGTTTATCAAGTAAATTTAAGAAGTTGTATTTATTAAATGACTACAAGAAAAATATGAAGAAAGATGGTTGCTTTATATAATTGAAAATAAACTGTTTGAATCTTCTAATTACATATTTGAAAAATTTTCAAACATATACCCATTGCTACGAAGCTATTTTATAACTGCTACTTGTGGTAAAAACTAACATTTCAAAATGAAGAGTAGACTTCTTTCAAAATTTGTTCTGGTGCTCACATGTATCATATTTTTCAGGGAAGTGGGAATTATATTCCTAAGTAGTAAAATATAGCTATTGAGAATTTATTGATAAAGGCTAATTCATAAGTAGTTTAAATTTACAGATTTAAGTGCAAATTCTGAAATGGTTCAATAAATTTTAACTACATGTAAAGACCACCCCAATGGAACATTCAAATGTTCCTTCAAAATGAAACTAGAACAGGAATGTAATTTCAGTACAACTGACATTGCAGTATACTATTTAGAGCTAACGATTGGTTTTAAATGCATATACAAGAAAGATATTTCAAATAATTCACTTTCATGCAAAAAATATTGCACATTATCATCAGTATTTTTATACCCACTTTTTCTGTGTTGGCATGGATTAGATAAGATTTATTAAGGCGGTGTTCTACAACCAGATACCTTTCCTGTCTACAACACTTACTGGCTTTGAAGTAAGGTATTTTTATTCAGTTACTCTGTACACATCAAAACTACTGAAATTGCTGATCTATGACATATTTTGCTTATCAGAAATGTAAACAAGTGTTGCCATTTTTGTTCAGACAGTGTCAGTGTGAAGACACACTGAAGAAAATACCTGTACACACAAACACTCACACACACATACATACATATCAGACACATATAAACATACACAACAGCTTTCAAACAACTTTCATTTACCAAATGTTTACTGACAAGGCCTAAGTAGAAAATACTTGCCTAAAGTGACATGCACTAAGATGGAACCCAAAACTAAGAAAGTGTATGGTTACAAAGTTAATTTTGTAGCCACACAGATATGGCTGCATCCATTCTGTATATATAAATCCTCTACAAAATCAACACTTAAAAGTGAAAAATGGATGTTACAAGTTTTTTTTAAATACTTAGCATGTAAGCAGCTATATTAAAGAAACTTTAATTAAAAAAAACTCATGTAAGCATATCAACCCTTTCATTATCACATTTCTAATAGAGCACACAATGCATCTGTTTCAGATAATTTTTTTAAATAATAAAATAATTGGAGGCATTTAGTAAAATTAATGACTTCGTTATTAAGGTGGTGTTTGGAACATAACAGAAGAATCATACATAAAACTATGGTAAATGGTTTTAGATTTGTATCATTGACCCAGAAGATAGTATCAGGCAGGTAGGTTTTAGATTTGCTTTCAGTCATTTATTCTATCCTCTAGCATTTAGATTACTCTGTGAAATGTAATGCTTCTTCATTCACATTGTTTTGAATTAATCATCCATAAACTTGTAGATCTAAGATTTCAATGATGCAATTGTTTATTTTTAGGACAACACCATGGGATAGGTATGAGAAACTAAATCTAGTCAGTTTGAGCATAGATCAAGCAGAATATTTGGGCCAGATGTGGCTGGTTTTAATACTAAAAGGTTAATTATTCCTTCTAAACGGATCTCATACAAATTTCATTAAACAAAGAAAAGTGAACACAAGACTTGTTACCGTTGATAAAAATCCAAACAATTGAGAAAATAATTTCATTTGTCGATTGAACTATTTTCTGAGAATACTTTACAAGAATTAAGGATGTTTAAATATGTATTGATATCAGGAATTTTATTTAATTCAACAATATATAAAATTCAGCTGTAATGAAATAGATAACATTTAAAGTTAGTTGTGTTGTTGTTTAGCCCCTCGACAGTTCCAACTTTACAAATTTCAGATAAAAGACATTTTGGCGATGATCATCCTGTCTTTTTGTATATCAAATACTGTATTATCTAATGTATCCATTAGAAAATACAGAACTAGCATGTCAAGCAATTTAATAGAAGCTCCCTTGATTCATAATGACAAATAAAAGATGCTATGTCAAATATAAATTTTGAAGGGAATGGTTTGCTAAAAGGATGTAAATTAACCATGTATCAAATTTTATGTTGTATGTATGTTTATATCAGAATTTCTTAAGTAAACCATTATTTATATGGATAACTGTATCACGAGGGTATGTGTAGTAGGATACATTTCAAGTGTAGTCTGTCAAGAGAGATTTTCATCAATTACTATAAAAATGAAGAGTTTGTTGCCTGCTAGATAAAGGGATTTGATATTTTACTACTATTAATAATATATTTAATAGGTTTCCACTATCAGTCTATGCAAATCCTATGTATAACATAATCCTTCAGTGACAAGACTTAATACATTATAATTTCCCTATTGACAATTGATATCTTCAAGTATATTTTAATAAAAAAGAAATAAGTAGATAAGTTATTCACTAAATTTTCTGACCGATAAAATATTAAATACAATTTTCTTTTTAGCTTACTTTAATTACAAGGTGATAATAGATATGCAGAATTTTCTAAATAATTTTATATTCTCTTTCATGCCAAAATGAATGCATTTTATTTTTTTACTGTTAAGTGTCATTAACTAAAATTTCATAAATTAATAATGTGTTATAAGTGAATTTCTTTCATACATAAGTTCTTTAACCTAAAAAGAAAAAAAAAAAACTCAAAACAATTCAATAGCTTTAATTTTATTTATTTTGAATTACTTTTCAAATTATTTTGAAGTAAAGAATAGTGAAACATTGCATAAATAACAAGTCGTGAATTTTCAAAACAGACTAAATGCATTTTATAAAAAAAATAAATTGTTTCAAATCTATCTTATATTTTAATATCCTGTCAGCCTATATATTATTCAAGGAAATAGATAAGACTTATATATAGTGTGCTTAGTATTATTTAGATTCAGATATTTAAAAAACATATATTGCATAGTTAAAATTACAAGTTCTTTACATAAATTACTTAGTCACTTACTATTAAAGCTCTGATGTCTGGCAACTGACTTTGTAGACATCCATAAAATTATTCATAATCTTTCCAACAACAACCTTGGGCACCTTTTTGAATTCTATATGCCTAACACTCATGGGTATACTTACAAAATCAAAAAACAACACAGCACCCATGACTTTTGGAAACATTTTTTCACACTCAGAATCGCTGAAGCAAGGAATAAACTATTTGCATCAGTTGTTAGCTGTCGGGACACTACATCCTTCGAAACTTCCACGCTTCCTGAAATTTGCCAACAGTACTCCCCTCTCCATTCTTTTTTTAAAATGACTCATTTACTGTTCACTTCCTGCTCACATTCTATGTACTGTTCATGCACTTTTGGCTGCTTTTTCTGATGGGTTTGTAGTGCACTTAAACACTGCATACAATAACTTCACTATAAATATATATATTATATATTGTTTTCAAATTTTGGCACAAGGCCTGCAATTTGGGAGAAGGGAGAAAGTCAATTACATCAATCCCAGTATTCAAATGGTACTTATTTTATCGACCCTAAATGGATGAAAGGCAAAGTTGACCTCAGCAGATTTTGGACTTGAAGCATAAAGATGGATGACATTGCTAAGCATTTTGCTTGGCGTGCAAATGTTTCTGCCAGTTTACTGCCTTTATATATTCTGCGGGACAACCTGTTGAAAGCCACCGACCAGATTTGTGGGTGGTGTAAGGTCCCCTCCCAACCCAGAGTAACGTGGTGGTGGAACAAGGAGGTAGACAGGGCTATTAGACAAAAGAAACAGGCTTGGAAGGACTGGAAGAACGGTGGTAGCAGGGAATTGTACCAATGTGCCAGAAGGGAGGCTAGGCGACAGGTTTATTTAGCCAGAGGGGAAGCAGATAAGGAAAGATTTGCCAATGTTCTGCGCCGTGAGGACCAAAGACTCGAGGTATTTCGTGTTGCAAGACAGTGTAGGAGAGAGAATAGTGATGTTGTAGGAGAGAAATGTGTTCGCATGGATGATGGTACGCTTGCATTAAATGAGGATGCAAAGAAAGAGGTCTGGAGATGCCACTACGATAGATTGCTTAATAAAGAGAATGAATGGGAGAAAGAGAGCCTGCCTTATGTCGACCCAATAGAGGGACCAGCTATCCGAGTTGATAGTACCAGGGTAGATAAAGCAATTAAGAGTATGAAGACCGGGAAAGCCCCCGGCCCATCAGGAATCACTGCAGAGATGCTCAAAATATCTGGCAGTGTTGGCTATAGCCTAGTCACCCGTATTACGAACCAGGTGATACACGAAGGAGTCATACCCTATGACTGGTGTAGCAGCATCATAGTCAACTGCTACAAAGGTAAAGGGGACGCTTTAGATACAAATAATTACAGAGGCATCAAGCTGTTAGATCAGGTTATGAAAGTTACAGAGAGGGTCATAGCCCAACTAATTAGGGAGCGAATCAATTTAGATGAGATGCAGTTTGGGTTCGTGCCAGGTAAAAGCACTACTGATGCCTTATTTCTAGTGAGACAGTTGCAGGAGAAATACCTAGCTAAGGATAAACCTCTGTACCTGGCTTTCGTTGACATGGAGAAAGCCTTTGACAGGGTCCCCCGATCCCTTATCTGGTGGTCAATGAGGAAACTTGGGATAGAAGAATGGTTAGTGAGAGCTGTGCGAGCCATGTACAGAGATGCTGCCAGTAAGGTGAGGGTTGGAAATGAGTACAGCAATGAATTCCGGGTAGAGGTAGGGGTCCACCAAGGTTCCGTCCTCAGCCCCCTATTATTTACCATAGTCCTCCAGGCAATCACAGAGGAGTTCAAGACAGGTTGCCCC
The DNA here is from genome assembly GCF_046866305.1 of Octopus bimaculoides. Lineage (NCBI taxonomy): Eukaryota > Metazoa > Mollusca > Cephalopoda > Octopoda > Octopodidae > Octopus > Octopus bimaculoides. Next base: position 62,013,105 of record NC_142937.1, on the reverse strand, counting down.
TGGGAGCTCCTCTATGCTGATGACCTTGCCCTAATTGCGGAGTCACTATCAGAACTAGAGGAGAAGTTTCAGGTGTGGAAGCAAGGCCTAGAATTGAAGGGCCTTAGAGTCAACCTAGCTAAAACCAAAATCCTAATAAGTAGGAAGGTAGATAAAACACAAACCCCTTCAGGTAGATGGCCCTGCTCAGTATGTAGAAAAGGAGTAGGTAGTAACTCTATAAGATGTACCCGGTGCAAGCTATGGACACATAAGAGGTGCAGCAACATCAAAGGCAGGTTAACTAGCAAGTTAGTTTTTGTTTGTGGCAGATGTTCAGGTGCAATAAAGACTGCAAACAAACAGGAAACAACTTCTATCTCATTCCAGGGTGAAAAACTAGAGGTAGTCGATAGCTTCCGCTATCTGGGCGACCAAGTTAGTAGTGGGGGTGGGTGCGCTGAAAGTGTAGCTGCTAGAATAAGAATAGCCTGGGCAAAGTTTAGAGAGCTCTTACCCCTGCTGGCGACAAAGGGACTCTCACTCAGAGTAAAAGGCAGACTGTATGACGCATGCGTACGAACAACCATGCTACATGGCAGTGAAACATGGGCTGTAACTGCTGAGGACATACGTAAGCTCGCAAGGAATGAAGCCAGTATGCTCCGTTGGATGTGTAATGTCAATGTGAATACCCGTCAGAGTGTAAGTATCTTGAGAGAAAAGCTGAACATTAGAAGCATCAGTTGTGGCGTGCAAGAGAGACGATTGCGCTGGTATGGACATGTGGTGAGAATGGAGGAGGATAGCTGCGTGAAAAAGTGCCACACCCTAACAGTTGAGGGAACCCGTGGAAGAGGTAGGCCCAGGAAGACCTGGGCTGAGGTGGTGAGGCAAGACCTTCATACATTGGGCCTCACCGAGGCGATGACTACGGACCGAGACCTTTGGAAATGGGCTGTGCGTGAGAAGACCCGGCAAGCCAAGTAAGATCGTTGCCAGTGCCCCTGGACTGGTTCTTGTGCGGGTGGCACATGAGATGCACCATTTTGAGCGTGGCCGTTGCCAGTACCGCCTGACTGGCTCCTGTAGGATTTTCGAGCGAGATCGTTGCCAGTGCCCCTGGACTGGCTTGTGCGGGTGGCACATAAAAGACACCATTTCGAGCGTGGCCGTTTTCGTGCGGGTGACACGTAAAAGCACCCACTACACTCTCTGAGTGGTTGGCGTTAGGAAGGGCATCCAGCTGTAGAAACTCTGCCAAATCAGACTGGAGCCTGGTGTTGCCATCCGGTTTCACCAGTCCTCAGTCAAATCGTCCAACCCATGCTAGCATGGAAAGCGGACGTTAAACGATGATGATGATGATGATGATGATGATATATATATATATATATATATATATATATATATATATATATATATAATGAGTCATATTTTATGTACAATAAAAAGTAAAATTTAATGTTTTATACACTAAAGAAATTAAAGGTACTATAATCATTTGGTTTAACCAAATGATTTTCTTCATCAGACAATATACCAACTTATTTCTCTTGGTTGTATTTAGTATTAAATTTTGTTCTCAAAAACTTTTCACTAAGACTAACTGACTGGTCCATAATGATTTAAATATGAATTTTTTTATGAATTAATGACTACAATGCAACCCATTGGAGGTTTCCCAAAAATTCAGTAATTGTATTTCATTTTACACATAAGTTTCTGAAATTTGTTTATTCATTATTAAATGCCAAAGATTATCTATAATATTATCTGAGATTAAATTTTATTGCAGATATTAAATTCTGGTTTTCATAAAAACTGAGTATTTATAAAGTTAGCCAAAATATTTAATTTCTTTTCACTGAAGAAAGCTTGTAAAATTCTCGTAACATGAAGTAGTGTTACCTAATTAGTAACATATGTTACTAAACACGTGAAGACTTACTGAAGACTGAGCACACGAGCTATTTTGGTTGTCTGGTAAGAAGTTTGTTTCCCAAACCACATGGTTCCAGGTTCATTCCTACTGTCAGTGGTGTAACTAATAAAGAGGAGCAACCTACTCTCCCTACACACATGATAGGCTTCTTTCAGTTTCCATCTACCAAATCCACTTACAAGGCTTTGGTTAGCCTGAAGCTATAGTAGAAGACACTTGCCCAAGGTACCACACAGGGGGACTGAACCTAGAACCATGTGGTTGGGAAGCAACATTCATTTCACACAGCCATGCCTGCACCTGTTTTGAGTTGTTTGACTTCAAGTTAACTTTTTGCAGTCAGATATACGATCAAAAACATTCCACTTTTTATGATCCATCTTAATAGAAGTACATTATCTAAATCATCCGGCATTTTTAAACATTGCTGAATGTGACTTCAGAAAGATTTGGCTAGATATTTCTAGTAGCATAACAGCTGAATTCTCACCTTTGTGTCTGTTGTTCATATTATTAATATATCCTTATACAATGCCTTAAAGCCTTCCTCATTTTTACATAACATTTTTGCCCAACTCCACATGTTTGTAACACCTTTATCTATATCATTTTTCTGTTGCATGTATGAATGAATGGACCGGACCCTTAGAGGCATATAAAGAAATTATTATTATATTATCATTATTATTAAGGTGGTGAGCTGGCAGAATTGATAGCATGCCAGGTGAAATGCTTAGTGGTAGTTCGTCTGTCTTTACGTTCTGAGTTCAAATCCCGCCATGGTCAACTTTGCCTTTCATCCTTTCGGGGTCAATAAATTAAGTACCATTGCGTACTGGGTCGATGTAATCGACTAATCCCCTCCCCCAGATTTCAGGCCTTGTGCCTATAGTAGAAGGGATTATTATTATTATTATTATTATTATTATTATTAAGTTGGCGAGCTGGCAGAATTATTAGTATGCCAGACGAAATGCTCAGTGGTAATTCGTCCATTTTTGTATTCTGAGTTCAAATTCCAACAAGGTCGACTTTGCTTTCCATCCTTTTGGGGTTAATAAATTAAGTACCAGTGGAACACTGGGGTTGATGTAATCGGCTCATCCCCTCCCCACCAAAATGGGTGCTCTTGTGAAAAAATTTGAAACTATTATTATCATTGTCATTATTATTATTATTATTATTATTATTATTATCATTATTATTACTAGTCTATTCTTATTTTTATCACATGTTTTCACTGCACTACCAAGCACAGCTCTGCATGCCTTGGGTATGTGCTGTGGTTTGCTGTAATGCTCTTATGGTTACTGTATTGAAAGTGTTTTACATAGGATGTGTGCAGTGCCTAGTAGTGCTATTTTCTCTATGTTATGTATGCTTGTAGGTCCTGATGTTTTTGTTATGCATTTGTCTGAATGCTTTTTTTTTATTATACCTAATGTGTCTACTATTATAGGAATTGCTTCTGTTTTTAGGCTCCACATTCGAGTTACCTCTATTTCCAGATCCTTGTAATTTGTAAGTTTCTCTGTTCCTTTTAGAGAAATATTGTCATCTGTTGGTATTGATACATAGATTAGAAAGCATTTTTCTTTTCTTAGTGATCTCTGACAATTATATCCGGCCTATTGGCCTTAATTTCTTTATCCCTGTGTATTGGCATATTCCAGAGTATGGTTGCTTTCTCATTTTCTGTGATCTCTTCTGGCGTGTGCCTATACCATCATTTTTCTTTTGTTATTCCATAATGTTGGCATAGCTTCCGGTGTATATAGTGTCATGTCTGTGAATATATTCCTACTTAGCTAGGACTGAGCAGCCAGAGACAATACAATTTATTGCTTCTTCTCCATCTCCACATATTCTGAAGTTACTTGTATTTCTTTTCATTACATGTTTTTGGTGATTTCTAGTGAGAAGGCTTTGATCATGTGCTGTAATTAAAAATCCTTCAGTCTCTGCTTTTGAGTCCTGAGTTTCTCAGCCATTCTTGGGATTTTGTTTTTGTCTATTTCTTTTCTGTTTAGTTTAACCCAGTATTTACCATGAAAGTGCTTTTCTTGCCATCGTTTTATCATGATCTGTTGCTGTTCCAGTTTTAGTTTGGATTTCAGCTGTTTTATAGCTTTTGCTGTTTCTTCTTTTTCTTCATAGTTGTTAGGTACTATGACTTCTTATATGTATTTATCAGCTTCCTTAAAGACTGAAAACTGCAGCTATTTCTATTAGTTTTCCTTGCTTCTGAAGTAGGTATTTCTGTAGTCCTATGGTGGTTATTTTGTAATAGTTTTCTAGCTGTATAAGGTCACTACCACCTTCAATACATTGTATATATAGCCTTTCTATGTCAGATTTTGGGTGGTGCAAGCTAAATCCTGTCCTCCAGTTGTTATTATTATTATTATCATTATTATTATTATTAGTCAGGACGAAGAGTGCGATTTTATAAATTTGATGATATTCTCCTGTCATCTTATTCATTCCTCCAGGGCGTGATGTCAATAACCCACAAACATATTTCTCCTCATACATTCTGAGAAGTGAAAGTGGGGTACATTCAGGATATTTTTTGAGAATGTGCACTTTCAAATCTTCTTCAAAATTGCAGCCGCTTGAAACGAAATGTTCAGCAAGTTCTGTTGAACTACTGTTCTTGTGCCTGACGTCGAATCTGTGCCCATTAAACCTTTTGTTTAATTGTTCCATTGTACAACCAACATAAATCAAGTTATGTTTTGTGCATTCTGCACCGTACACTAAATGGGAATCTTTGCAGGTTCCCCCTTCTGTATAAATCATAACATTTCTATTATGATTTTTGATGGTATTCACTTCACTCATGTTGTTGCACAATGAACAGGGCTTACCTCTCTTGCGGCTGTTCTTTAAGGTACAGCGTGTAGATACTCCAATGTTCGTTTTCTTGGAGTCAGATATAGAGGTCAATAATTCTTCCGTCGAAAGGCTACAATGGGCGGCTGACCCCACTTTCACTTCTCAGAATGTATGAGGAGAAATATGTTTGCGGGTTATTGACATCACGCCCTGGAGGAATGAATAAGATGACAGGAGAATATCATCAAATTTATACAAAACTGTTTGATTGAATATTCTTCTTTCTCTCTTTTTCTTTTCTTTTTCTGTCATCTTCCTTTTTCTTTCTTTCTGCTTGTTAAAAAACTGACAAAAACTGATGATGTCATTCCATCAACGTATGGACGCTGGTTACTCACGTTCATAGTTTACGTTTGGTTTCTGAAATTTTGAATTTTCAATCACCTTTTGGTTTGAACTTGAGAAAGACAGACGTTCTGTCGAAATATTGTTAAAAAAATAAAACATCTAAAATCGCACTCTTCGTCTTGACTATTTACCTTCGTGAAGAGTTACGCCAATCCTTTTTTTAAAATATTATTATTATTATTATTATTATTATTGAGAAGGTGATGAGTTGGCAGAATCCTTAGTGTATTAGACAAAATGTTTAGTGGCTTTCTTTTGTCTATTTATTTGCTGAGTCCAAACTCTACCAAGATCTGCCTTTCACCATTCTTGGGTTTGATAAATTAAAGACCAGTCATGTACTGTGTTTGATGTAATTGACTTTTCCCCTTCCCTCAAAATTGCTGGCCTGTGCCAGAATTAGAAAAAAAAATCATCATCATTATCATCATTAATCGTCATCATCATCATCATCATCATCATCATTTTTTTTTTACTTAGATTTTGTTGGAACTCCAGGAGTTTTGCGTGTGCAGTGGGCTTGCTACCTGTAGCCTGCAGTACCATTCTCTCTGTTCTTTTCAACTACCTAATACTTTCCCAACTATTCTGGCTGTGTCAAGGAAGCAAACATTTTGTAATAGCTTTACTGGGCATTATTATTATTATTATATTCAAGCTGGAAGAATCATTAGCACTTCAGGCATAATGCTTAGCAGTATTTCATCCATCTTTATGTTCTGAGTTCAAATTCCACCGGCGATCAACTTTGCCTCTTATCTTTTTGGGGGTCGATTAAATAAGTACCAATTACACACTGGGGTAAATGTAATCGACTTAATCCCTTCCTCCAAATATGAGGCCTTGTGCTTCCTGCAGAATCGTTAGCATGCTGGACAAAATGCTTAGCAGTATTTTGCCCATTTCTATGTTCTGAGTTCAAATTCCGCTGGGGTCGACTTTGCCATTCATCCTTTTGGGGTCAATAAATTAAGTACCAGTCAATTACTGGGGGTCGATGTAATCGACTTTTCCCTCCTCCAAAATTTCAGGCCTTTGTGCTTAGTAAAAAGGATTATTATTATTATTCCTTCATAACACAGTGTAGGTAAAAATGCACTGGAGTCTTTAGTCATCTGTCGAGTCACAACAAGGACCTCAGACAGATAATACTTTATTTTATTGTTATTATTATTTGAGCTGGAAGAATCATTAGCATGCTGAGCAAAATGCTTAGTGGCATTTCATCTGTCTTTACATTTTGAGTTTAAAATAAAATTCTGCTGAGGTCGAGTTTGCCTTTTATTCTTTCAGTGTCAATGAAATAAGGACCAGTAACGTACTAGGGTTGATATAATCGACTAGCCCCTGCATCGGCAATCAACTTTCATACTGACAGCTTGTGAGTACAGGAATGCTGTTTCTTCCACAATGATCACAATTTAAAGCATCATGTACTCAATAACAACTGGACTTTTGTGTCTGTGTCTGTATAATAACAATAATACAAAAAATAATAATCCTTTCTACAATAGGTACAAGGCCTGAAATTTTGGTGAATGTGTAGGTTGATAACAACTACTCCAGTGCTTAACTGGTACCTTATTTCATTGACCAGAAAAGGATGAAAGGCACAGTTGACCTCAATGGAATTTGAACCCAGAAAATAAAGACAAACGAAACGCCACTATGCATTTTGTCCAGCATGCTAACGGTTCTGCCAGCTTGCCACATTACTATTACTAATAATGATAACAGTAATAACAATATTAGCAACAATAATAACAATAATGATAATAATCCTTCCTACGATAGGCACAAGGCCTGAAATTTGGGGGTGGGGATAGTCAATTACATCGACTCCAGTACACAATTAGTAACTAGTTTATCAATCCCGAAAGGATAAAAGGCAAAGTCGACCTCAGGGGAATTTGAACTCAGAATGTAAAGACAGACAAAATTTCACTAAATATTTTGCCTGGTGTGATAACAATTCTACCTTCTCACCATCTGACTATTACTACTAATAATAACAGTAATAATAATAACAACAACAACATTAACAACAACAATAATAATAGTCCTTTCTACTAAAGGCACAAGGCCTGAACTTTTGAGGGAGGGAACTAGTCGATTACATTGACCCCCAGTGTTTCACTGGCACTTAATTTATTGACCCTGAAAGGATGAAAAGCAAAGCTGACCTTGGCAGAATTTGAACTGCAAAGTGAAGACGGATGAAATACAGTTAAGCATTTTGCTCGGCATGCTAACAATTCTGCCAGCTCACCACT
>NC_142937.1:61978162-61995662 GCF_046866305.1 Octopus bimaculoides | reverse complement strand
AGATTGCACCCCAAATAAAGTTCATCTAGATGATTAGCATGAAGTCCCTTACAAACACACTTTAAACTCTGTCCCATAGATGTATTAGCTCCTTATCCTGTTTTGTTTATCATTTAATACAGAAGCCACTGCTGAAGGGTACCTATGTCATACCCACTAAACAAAAAGAATGAACCTAAGCAACAATTATAGGGTTTACAAGAGATTTACATTTGTTTTTACTTGATCCATGATGATTATGCTAGTAATCAAAAGTGTCAGCCTTAGAACACTATGAAAACATATTCCTACAATAAAATCTATAATTTTTAATAAGACTTATTGATAAATTTTGTATATCATCCAATTTTACAAAAACACAAAATTGCAAGAACTCATTATATAGATGAACTAAATAAAAGAACATGAAATAAATAATGTTCATTCCACATAATAGAATTTGAAGTTGAGCCAAAATAAAAAATGTTATACATGGGATCAGACAATTATACTATAGAAATTACAGACAAAAATTATAATTTGAAAGAAATATTTCAATTAGTTTAATAACAGGAAGTAATTTATCAAAATTTAGTTCAAGAAAGATTAAATAAATTAGACATAAATCCATAATGTGGAATTAGTGAAAAAATAATTATTTCATTTGATTCTCATTACTAACTTTATTTCAGTAGAGATTAAACATTTCAGAAAAATTAGAGGAACAAAATTATGAATATAATTTCTGTAAATATAAAATAATGATCTTTTTTTACAGAACAATGTATCATTAATTCTAACAGCTCAAGTTTATTGACACCAAAAGGATGAAAAGTAAATGCAAATCAGGCTGAGCTTCACCATGGAATGAAATAACTAACAACTATAATACATAATGTAAAATATAATAAGCACAGCAACAGTTGTCTAGAATACAAAAGCAAACATTGCACTAACCGTAGTCATAAGGCATGTCAGTTTTCCTTAAAAGTCTAAAATTATAATAACTAATACTAATAATGGTTTCAGATTTTGGCAGAAGGCCACCAATTTGAGGGTAGGGGGAAAGTTGATTATAATTGTTCAGTTGGGACTTATTTTATTAACCCCAAAAGGATGAAAGATAAAGTCGACCTTGGCAGAATTTGAACTCAGAACATAAAGACAGATGAAACGCTGCTAGGCATTTTTCCCAGCATGCTACTGTTTCTACCAGTTCACCTCCCTTAATAACTAATACTAATAATACCAGAAGAACAAAAGACAAAGTTGATCTTGATTGGATAAAAACTCAGTAGGTAAATATATGAAAATTAAAACCAGAAAGCATTTTCCTATCACTTTATCTATTCTGCCAACACAATACCCTCAAATGATGATATTTATTAAATACTACATGTGCGCACGTGTGCATGAATGCGTGTGTGAATCCATGCATGTCCAATTTCAAAAGTCAAAACAAAAGCTGGCATTTGTATACTAGGCAGTAAAGTTGGTATGTTGTAAATTTAGTCTCATAACTGAATAGCTAATTCATGTGACAAAGTAGTTTCATGTTGAAGAAGCTTCAAAGTGTGAAGTGGCAAACTAACAATCATCAGACAGGGACTCTTTATTACAAGAAACCTGAGTCAACATTTTGGGGGTGCAAGTGAGGATAAATGTAGTACAGCAGCAGCACTGTTCCAGATGTAGGATCATTATTCTCCTGAGGGTCTCATTTGAATTCTATAAATGTTTGCTTTTGATAGGTATTATTACAGTGTAGCATATGTGACAAAAAATTCACCTGGTTGATTGGCACAAACACACTCTAAACTCTGTCTCATAGATGTGCTAGTTCCTTATTTTGCTTTGCTTATCATTTAATACAGGAGTCACTGCTTCTCAGTGTTGGTTGGTTTCACACCACTGCCACTCAGGGACTCCCAATGCACTCATGTTTCCTCCTACTGCCACCCTCACATCACACACTTCTCTATGACCCACACTAACTGCTACACTTAGTCGTTCTCATCCAGAACATCGACTCTCTGGAAATCTCTCTCTACTTCAGTTTTTCCTGAAGCTGTCTGTCAACTTGCCATATTTTCTGGCATACAAGTCAAAGTAATCAGACCAAAACTTACTACCAAAAAGATTGATGGTCTTGGAAGATGAAAAATTCCATGTGAAATGCAGCAGGATTTGGAAAAATAGTGACAATGTTTAAATGCTTACATTGCATGTTTACACTATTTACTACATTAACTTGCATGCTAGAAAATATGGTACAACTATCCAAGAGAAACATTAGCTCCTGGAATCTGACTAGTCTTGGATAGCTTCAAAAAGCCATGAATAGCAGTCCTTCCTCTAAAAGGTCAGACTCAGTGATTCATAGTTAAATGTATGAGTGAGTACTGAAAAGTTCCTGGCTTTAAGGATATTGTGAAAGGCCTGGCTGGAGGCCCAACCTTCCAAGTTCTTTTACAGGACTTAGAAAAACTGAAGGACCACTGCAATGAGTGTGTGAATCTGAGAGGGGAATATGTTGAATAAAATCATAATTAACAGATACTCCTGTATTTTCTTTTACCTAATGCCAGGCACTTTTCAGCACTCCGTCATATTGTCCTTAAACACCCTACAATGGCAGCAATAGGACATAAACTACTGATTTCTGGATAGTTGTTCAATACGCCATCTATGCAATTATCTGCGTTGATTCTATATTTGTTACGACAATAGTTTTGGAAATGTAGAATCCTATTTCATTCACACCACTTAAATAGTGAGCAATTTTACACTACTGTAAATGCTCATTCTCATTCAAAAATATAATTTACAAGCATAGGAAATCTATGACATGATTTTCATTATTTTACCACAATACATTATTATACATGATGAACATGCCAAGAATAGGAGTAAAACCTTCTGAGAACATGATCAGTCACTGATTAAAACCCTTACCAAAAGAAATCATCAATGTCTTCCACTTAAAGCTATAGAAACTGAGATGAACAATGACTCTGGGATTTGAAAAAAAATTAAATAGAATATAGAAGCAAGTAGATATCATCATCACCATTCAACGTCCACCTTCCATGCTAGCATGGGTTGGACGATTTGACTGAGGACTGGCGAACCAGATGGCTACACTAGGCTCCAATCTGATTTGGCAGAGTTTCTACAGCTGGATGCCCTTCCTAACACCAACCACTCTCAGAGTGTAGTGGGTGCTTTTACGTGCGACCAGTACGAAAGCCAGTAAGGCGGTACTGGCAACAGCCATGCACAAAATAGTGTATTTTACGTGCCACCTGTACAGGAACCAGTCCAGTGGCACTGGCAACAATCTCGCTCGAATGCTTTTTCACATGCCACCAGCACAAGTGCCAGTAAGGTGATTCTGGTAATGATCATGCTCCAATGGTGCTATTTACATGCCACTGGCACAGAAGCCAGCCAGATGTTCTGACAATGATCACGCTCGGACAGTTCTCTTAGCGCTCCACTGGTACAGGTGCCATCACGATTTCGATTTCACTTGCCTCCAACAGGTCTTCACAAGCCGAGTTTAGTGTCCAATGAAGGAGAGGTTGGCATGGGTGCCAGTCGTCGAATTTGGTTCGATTTCGATTTCACTTGCCTCAACAGGTCTTCGCAAGCGGAGTTTAGTGTCCAATGAAGGAAAGGTACACATAAGTGGGCTGGCTACACCCCTGGCAGAGGCCTCGGATTATGGTCTCACTTGGCTTGCTAGGTCTTCTCACGCACAGCATATTTCCAAAGGTCTCGGTCACAAGTCATTGCCTCGGTGAGGCCTAATGTTCGAAGGTCATGCTTCACCACCTCATCCCAGGTCTTTCTGGGTCTACCTCTTCCACAGGTTCCCTCAATTGCTAGGGTGTGGCACTTTTTCACACAGCTATCCTCATCCATTCTCGCCACATGACCATACCAGCGCAATCGTCTCTGTTGCACACCACAACTGATGCTTCTTAGGTTCAACTTTTCTCTCAAGGTATTTATACTCAGTTGAGTATGCACACTGACATTACACATTCATTGGAGCATACTGGCTTCATTCCTTGTGAGCTTATGCATGCCCTCAGCAGTCACGGCCCATTTTTCACTGCCATGTAGCATGGCTGTTCATACACATGCGTCATACAGTCTGCCTTTTACTCTGAGCGAGAGGCCCTTTGTCACCAGCAGAGGTAAGAGCTCTCTGAACTTTGCCCGGGCTATTCTTATTCTATCAGCTACACTTTCAGCGCACCCTCGCCCACTACTAACTTGGTCACCTAGATAACGGAAACTATCAACTACGTCTAGCATGAAAATATTGATAAATCAATGTTTTATGAGCTTCTACTTGATAAAAGGAATTTATTCATAAATAGTACAACTGGAAAATTATCCAAACATGTTAAGAAACCTTTTGTATATAATGAAACAGAGGTGTTGAAGATATGGAAAGATAGGTACACTAGGCTCTAGTAAAGGATACAATGAAAGAAGAACTTATCCAATAAGATACATTATAATATTATGGCCAAGACAAAACTGATTTACAGATTTCAGGCAATCATAAGAATTAAAGGGTTTTTAAGCCAAAAAGAATTAAAGGTAGCTGACTTGGAATTTCGGGGATTCACCTGTTGAAGTGTACTCAATGTTCCAGTATAACCAATAAATCATAAATTCTATAAACTGCTGTGATGTTTCACTCAAAATAGTTGATAAATCTGCAACTGATTTTGCTATCAGAACAGAGAATAAAGTTAGTGAAAGTGTAGCTTTGTTACTATTTCAAACCAGTTAGTAAAAGTTCAGAAGTTGCTTTCAATGGTGACAAAGGGATTACTGTTTCAGACAAAAGAGACTATTATGACATGTATAATGCAGCATATTAGTGAATCTCAAGTAGTAAGAAATTGAAAAACCTATCAAAGTCCACAAAACAATGAAGATAATGAACTGTAATATTGCTATAAGAAAAATATAAAATCAAGACATCAGAAAGAAGACTAGATTTTACTTACTTTTTTTTTTTTACCTTTAATCTTATTTTTTGTTTTTTTTTTGACAAATGAATAAATAAAAGTATGCCAGTTACAGAAGTGATTGGAACTTAAGTTTATCTTGTGTAAAGCAGTTAAAGAATGGTTATAGCTACCAGCAACAAATATAAACATTCAATCACCAGGTTTATAAAAGAATTATGATGCAGAAAGCAAAAAGTAAAAAAGAACTGAATAAAAAATGATTAGGTGAATTTTGATTAACTGATTTCTTTTTTAATTTCAATTAGATTATAAATGACTCAGCCTTTATTATCAATTATAAATTACTGTGTCCATGAGTAGGTTGCTCAGGCAATCAGTGAAAATGAACGTTTTTGATATAATGTTGATAAGCTTACAGACAATGATTCGAGAAAAATGATTTAAAAAAACTGTAGGATTTGATTACTGTTGATTTTAAACAATAATTATCCAGGCCAAGGTGGGAGATTCTATGTGGTAGGTGGACTTGCTAGAAGCAGCAGCTAAATCATATAAGAAAAAAAAACAAAAAGACAATGCATAAGTACATTCCTAAATAATGCCAGATATTGTGTATTTAGGCAAATAGAATGAACAGGTGGAGAGCTGGCAGAATCGTTAGTACTCAAGGCGAAATGCTTAGCAGTATTTCGTCTGTCTTTACGTTCTGAGTTCAAATTCCGCCGAAGTCGACTTTGCCTTTCATCCTTTCGGGGTCGATTAAATAAGTACCAGTTATGCACTGGGGTTGATATAATCAACTTGATTCATTTGTCCCCTCTGTGTGTAGCCCCTTGTGGGTAGTAAAGAAATAAGGATGAACATTGGTAGACTGCCTTCTCACATAGGTTTGCTCAATCAGGGTTGATCTAAAGATTAACTCTTTTCGTCACCATATTCCTATTGAAATACACTGCTTTGTTTCAATTAATTTTGAAAAATAATGATAGATTTAGTAAAATAGTTTTGTCATTATTAAGCTGGTGTTTGGAGCATAAATTAACATGGGATTTTGATGGAAGTTTTAACTGAAATCACTCTAAAGCATGAAGCTTCTATGATAAAACCAAGTATCTTTTATTAATTAATGAGTGTTTTTATGTAAATATTTGGTAAAGCTCATCTATTCCCCTCCACTTTATAAGGCTTAGCAGTACTAATTAGTTCCCAATCGATAGAACAGCTATTCGATAGATGCACCTTATGCGTAGAGGAGCTTTACTAAATATTTACAAAAAATTATATTTTTTACATCAAAAAACACATTCATTAAAACAAGACATGAACAAGCCCTAAGATGCTTACACAAGAACAGTCAGACCTTTAAGAGATATAAAGATAATTCTAGATAGCCAACACCCCAGCAAAAATTGGGCTTGATATAACAAATAGAATACTATAAGCTAACCATAAAAATATTTGATAACCATCATTAATAAAAAAAAAAAATACCTTACACAATGTACAACACGAATATTGAGCAGTCCAACCAAAAAGTGAATATAAACAAACATGAACCCTTCAATACAAACAATACACTCCAAATTGAAAATAACAGACAATAATTAAAATGAACTGAGAGCCTTACAAAAACAACAATCTTGACCTCAACCTACTTTAAGACCAAGCCCTAACTTCTGATAGCAACTGAAGTGAGGATGACGTCAATAGCATCTATCTATAAATAACAACACCTCCGTCTCCTACAGAACACTAATAAAAATTTACTTCAATCAGCTCATTTTGAGGATGGCCAAATGGATGGACCCTGATGAAGCTGCACCGACAATATTGCAAGGTTGCATTTGCAACAGTGAGTTTGCTGCAGCAGAACGATGTGTAAGTCATTATGATATGCTGTATATAACTATAAAATAGATTTTGTGGATGTACATGTCATACACGACAGAGTGTAAGCGCCCTGAGAGAAAAGTTGGACATAAGAGGCATCAGATGTGGTGTGCAAGAGAGAGAACTGCACTGGTATGGTCATGTGTTACATATGGATGAGGACAGCTGTATGAAAAAGTGTCACACCCTAACAGTGGAGGGAACCTGTGGAAGAGGTAGACCCAAGAAGACCTGGGATGAAGTGGTGAAGCACGACCTTCAAATGTTGGGCCTTATGGAGGCAATGACAAGCGACCAAGACCTTTGGAGATATGCTGTGCTTGAGAAGAACCATCAAGCCAAGTGAGACAGTAGCTGTGGCTTATGCCAGTGTCACATAACCAACCCATTTAAGAGTACCCTTCAATCATCGGGTAATATGCTGTGCTTGAGAAAACCTGTTGAGTCAAGTGAAATCACTGCCGTGGCCAATGCCAGTTACCACCTGACTGGCATCTGTGCCAGTGGCACATAAAAAAAGCACCATTCAAGCGTGATCGATGCCAGTACCACCTGATTGGCCCCTGTGCCAGTGCTACGTAAAAAGCACCCACTACACTCTCGGAGTGGTTGCCCTTGGTAGGGGTATCCAGCTGTAGAAACCTTGCGAGATCAGAGTGGAGCCTGGTGCAACCTCCTAGCTTGCGAGTCTTCAGTCCAACTGTCAAACCCATGCCAGTATGGAAAGCAGACATTAAACGATGATGATGATGATTTATATAATATATATATATATATATACACGTGTGATTGTGTGTGTAAAACAAGTACTGGGGTTGATTTGTTCAACTATACCCTTCAAGACAGTGCCTCAGCATGACCACAGTGCAGGAAAATATCTTAATTTGTCAACAGTCCTATGATCTACTGTAGTAAAAGACAAGAATAATCAACTCACAATCCTTGATACCCTGATTTGAGACAAATAAGGTTTGAAACATCAATTTTCTTGAGGTTTTCTTGAAGCAAATGTGTAGCCAAAACATAACATACATTTTAAAAATAATTTAAAGAAAACATCATCAAACATATATTATTCTTCTTTAAATTTGGAATTTTAACCACAAATTTCCTTCACAAAAAATGAAGCATGTTTAAGTATACAGAATACATACGCTTGACAAAAAAATAAACAAAGTAAAATGTGTACAATGTAGGGACAATTAGATCAAGGCACTTCACCCCACTTTAACAGCAGGAAATAGCATACATAAGGACTGTATTCTAGATAAAAATCTATTAACTAAGCTTTCTTGAAATTTTGTGAATGACATTGTTTTTAACTAATTACCTTAAGAGAGATTCAGCTTGTTTTTTTCATTTTTTGTTTTCAAAATGAGGAAAAATGTAAGAGTTAAACGTTCATACTAAACAATGCTTACACATATATATAAATTGCTTACACATACATATATAAACACATATGTACACACACATGTGAGTATGTGTGTGTGAGAGTGTGTGCGTGTGTGTGTGTGTGTGTGTGTGTGTGTGTGTATACATGCATGCATGTGTGAGTATATAAATACACGCACACATACATATTTATACATTTATATAGAAAGGTATATTTTATATATAATATATATATATATTATAGGGTGACGAACTACCAGAATCTAGGTCAATGTAATCGACTTGCCCCTCCCCTGAAACTACTGGACTTGCGCCAAAACTTGAAACCAATATATATTAAATATCTATAGCTATATATATATACATATATTATATATCTTAATCTATCTATGTATGTGTATGTATGTATATATATATATATTACATATCTATAGCTACATAGATATATTTATATATTAATGTTTGCTTTATTGTTCAATTATAATAAAAACAATTTTGCATTAATCTAGTTGGTTACTCTATATTATTGTAGAGTATAAATTTATTATTATTAAACAGGAATATTATTGATAGAGACTGAAGATTTGGCCACTTAAGCTACATATGTATAAGCTATATATATATGTGTGTGTGTGTGTGTGTGTGTGTGTGTGTGTGTGTGTGTGTGTGTGTGTGTGTGTGAGTAAATAGTGGGGTTCTGTTAACCGCACGTGGAGAAATAATAGGAAAATAAAAATAATAATAAGGCAGAATGCTAAACTGAAAGCATATTTTAATATAGACTTCTAACCGGCTTTCATTGCATGGCAAATTTTCAAGAAGAGGGAGAATGAAAATGTTTTTTACAAAAAAGTAAAAAATGAAAAAAAATAATATATTAAAAAAATAATATATAAAAAAATAAATATACCAATACATTATATTGTCTTTGAGCTTTTAAAGTTCAATGGTAATCTATGTAGATAATAGTTGGAAAAATAAGGATGCATGAAAATTGAGAGTTGTGTTAGGTTTAAAAAAGGAGCTAAAGGTTTATGTGTTAAGCAGGAAGTGTGGTGTCAAAACAGGAAGTGTGTGTAAGGGGAGACAAATCTCTTTAGTTGGAGTTATGAACTCTTTGTCAACAGGAAGTTTATGTCTGTTCCTAGAGAAATAAGGTCACTGAGGGGTTTGTGTGTTAAGAAATGGTTGGAATTTCTCTATGAAAAGATTCTCCTTGTTGATTCTTTCTTGTGTGGAGATTCTGTCTTTACATTGATAGAAAGGGAATATAAGGAATTTAGGGGTTTTGTTTCTGGCGCAACAGTCTATGTGGCCACTGAGTGGAATTTGGCGGTATTGAGGGAGGTTTATTTGTTCTTTATGGACTGCTACTCTTCTACGCAACGGGAGGCTCGTCTGTCTGATATAGAAGTGTTGGCAACATGTGCATGTGAGGACATAAATGAGGTTGCCAGAGGAACAAGAGAAATTGGTTTTGATTTTAAACTTTGTTCCTTGTTTGAAGGTAAATTCAGAGCCTTCAAGTAGGAAGGGGCACATTTTTTAACTGATATATATATATATGGAAAAAAAGTCAGGGTATATATATATATATATATATATATATATATATATATATATATATATATATATATACAGGGATTGGACAAAATAATGGAAACACCTAGCATCATAGAGTCATAATTTTGAAATATCTATAAAACCATCAAAAGCTTGTTTATTTTTATGTTTCTTGATTTATTATTATTGTTGCTTAATATGTTTTGCTAAAATTGCTGTTTCTTTTCAGATATCATCAAAAAACCTTATTAAAATTCATTAAAATGACAGATCTATCAGACTTTTAAAAAGGTCAAATTGTTGATGCTCATATGACAGGCACTAGCGCAATGAAAAAGGCTGAAATGTTTGGTGTATCAAGAAGTAAGGTCTCAAAAGTAATGACAGTCTGAGAAAGAGGGAAAAACCTCCTTGTCAAAACAAAACTTTCGAAAGAAAACCAAAACTTTCAGATAGGGGCCATCGCAAATTGTTAGAAAGGATTACAAAAGTGCAGCTCCCAAAATTACTGCAGACCACTTCAAGAACCCAATTTCCACAAAACCTGTTTGCCGGGAACTGCACAAAGTCAGATTTCATGGGAGGGCTGCAATCAGAAAACCACTACTTTCAAAAACAAAAGTTGCAAAGCATTTAGAGTGGAGTAAAAACCTACAGAATTGGTCCCTAGAGAAGTGGAAGAATGTCATTTTCTTGGACGAGTCATCCTTTACCTTATTTCTGACCACCAGCTGAGTATACGTGTGAAGACAGCCAAAAGAAGCATTTGACACAGACTGCCTTCTTCCAACTGTTAAACATGGAAGAGGATCTGTGATGATCTGGGGGGGGGGGGGGCTATATCTTGTAAATCTGCCAGCCCAGTGGTTTCCTTTCATGGCAGAATTAATAGTCAAGACTATTTAAGCATTTTATCTGATCAAATTCATCCTGTGGTTGCAGAACTGTTTCCAGAGGGAAACACAATCTTTCAGGATGATAATGCACCAATTCACAAAGCTAAAGTTGTTACTGAATGGTACGAGGAACATGCTAGTGAAGTTGAACATCTTATCTAGCCACCACAGTCTCCAGATCTCAATATTATTGAACACTTATGGTGCATTTTAGAAAAACAAGTGAGGAGTCGATATCCTCCACCATCATCACTACAAGAACTGAAGACTGTTTTAGCTGAAGAATGGACAAAAGTTCCTCTGGAAACAATTCAAACTTTGTACGAGTCTATACCTCATAGAATTCAAGCTGTAATTACTGCCAAAGGTGGTCCTACTCCATATTAAAATAAATTTGTTTGAAATTTTAAGGTGTTTCCATTATTTTGTCCAACTTCTGTATATATAACATATATAATGTATTGCATGGACATATGTATACATGTGTGTTTGTGTTTCTTTGTAAGATATATTTCAACATAGCTAAAACTGCTTATGAATGAAAAAGACAGCTTTTAGAAAGACAGTTTTTAATATAGCATTAAACTCCAAAACTATAGTAGAAGCATATGTAATGTCGGGAGAAAAACAATATTATTGATACTTTTAAACTTTTAGTATTTAAACTGGCCACATTTGGCCCAAATATTTTAACTAATTTATGTGCAAAGTGACCAGTTCCAGCCTGTCACACCTACCATACAATGCCATTTTAAAAATAAACACATCATTGAAATTTCAAAGCTATGAGATAATGCATGATTAATTCAAAACAGTTTGAATAAATAAGCATTATACTTGGCAGAGTAACCTGAATGCTAAATGGTTAGACTTCATCAAAAAAACTTCTACAGCTGTTTCACTAACAATAATTACTATATTCAACCAGGTAATTATTAATAACTGCAAGTTATAAAATACAATTATCAATAATCAGTAATAGTCATATAATGTAATTGTTATCTTAATCACATAATATGAGTAATAATACGAGGTTGCAATTATATGTCAGCCATATCATTTGGAAAGTGTTTAAATATAAGTGCTCCAGCTTTATTCCAGGTATATGAGTGTGTGTGTGTGTGTGTCTGTGTGTGTGAAAGAGAGAGAGAGAGAGAGAGAGAGGGAGAAACAGAGAAAAAGAGAGAGATTGAGAGTCATAAGATACTAGAAAACATTGCTGACACGAATAGAATCTATAAAAACATTTCTATATATCTATCAAGCACATGCAGCTACATAACGGAACAATATTAGATATGAGGCTTAGGTTCAATGAGGTCAGTAGATAAATAAATTCAGATATACATATATATATATTATATATATATCATATATATATATATATATATATATATAATCCAAGAGAGTTAGGGGTTGAGGATCCAACCCACTAAGGGATAATATCTATCCAATATACTGCTGGGAGGGTACCCAATTATTGTTACACTAGTGTTATACCAAGTGCAATAAGTGGGTATATATATATATATATATATATATATATATATATATATATATATATATATATGGACACACATATAAGCATAAATTTAAGATGCATAAACATGAACACCTACAATAAACATATATTAATAAATGATTGACAAAAGAACAGGAATTATGTAATCAATTTCATTAGCTTGCGTCTGTTTTAGCAACATAAATCTGGGCACCCAGAATTCAGCGCTAGTTTGACACTTATAGCTTCTTCAGAGCTTAAACATGAAGTGTTTCATTATTAAGGAAAGCATTTAAGGTGGCAAGTAGGCAAAATCATTAGCATGCCGGGTGAAATGTTTAGCAGTATTTTGTTCATTTTCACATTCCGAGTTCAAATTCTACTAATCAGCTTACCTCCCTCCCCCGAAATTACTGGCCTTGAGCCAAAACTTGAAACCATTATTAAGGAAAGCATTTAAATACATAGTTGCATGCATATGGAAGCACACAAACAATACTCTTAGATAGATATAAATATAAATTACCCACAAGCACATATATATAAATTCACACATAAACACAAAAAACATACATGTATACATACACAGACACAAATATACATAAATACATTTACAGTAACGTATGATGTGTTCATACATGATATCACACAAATCTCAAACCCTAACTGACTATCTGACAAACATGGAAACATATATAGCAAGTTATCTGGTGTCATTGTTTTCATCAAATTATTCACATAGGCGCAGACATGACAGTGTAGTAAGAGGTTTGCTTCTCAACCACATGGTTTCATGTTCTATCCCACTGCATGGCCCCTTTGACAAGTATATTCTACTATAGCTCCAGGCTGACCAAAGCCTTGTGAGTGGATTTGGTAGAAGGAAACTGAAAGAAGTTTATATATATATATATATATATATATATATATATATATATATGAAATTATGTGTCTTTGTTTTTGCATTTGTCCCCTACCATTGCTTGACAACCAGTGTTGGTTTGTTTATGTCCACAAAACCTATAGCAGTTTGACAAGAGAGACTGATAGGTTAAATACCAGGTTTAAAAGAAATAAGTACTGGGGTTGATTTGTTTGACCAGGATGGTGCTGTAGCATGGTTGTAGTCTAGTGACTGAAACAAGATAGGTGGTGACCTGACCTGACCTACCTGATCACTGTAGGCTCTGATATTCTCACTGAGAGTTTATCTTTTAATTCTCTTTGTTTTGACTCCATACATCTAAGGCTGTACATGCATATTTACACCTATGAAACTTTAAGTCATTAGTAAATGAGTCAAGCTCTTATCAAATGCATGTAACTCAAGTTAAATGTGTTGAGTGTTATGTTGAACACTATGGTCTTTCATCTGTTCACTTACTTGCCTACTCACGCTCACTGACGTACACTTATTGTTGGGTTAGATAAGCTTACATAAGTAAAACAAGTCTGCCCTGCTATTAATATTTTCTTTATCTTAAACTAGTATTGTAAATACATCCAGTTGTTTTATGTTTTGCAAATTGTGAATGGATCATTAGCCTACATCAAGAGGAAAAATTATCTGAGATATACAGTCTCCAGGAGCATATGTTATACAATACAATAATCAATTTTTAATGCATAAATTTGATATTATCATCCTCATCATCATAATTGTTTTAACATCCACTTTTCCATGTTCATATGAGTCGGACAGAATTCAAAAAGGTAGATTTTCTGCAGCCAGAATTTTTTGCAGCCAGATTTCTACACGGGCTTTTTTCAGTTTCCATACGTCAAACCCACTGACAAGTTTTGGGTATGCTTGGGACTATTGTAAAACAGCACTTGCATAAGGCGCCATACAGTTGGACTGAACCCAAAACTATGGGGTTGGGAAGCAAACTTCCTACCATATAGCCATACCTGAATTACATGACAGAATCAAAAGTGTAACAAAGCAAAATTTATGTATCTATGAAAAAGTCTTACTAAGTTTTAAGACTTAGTTTTTCCTCTAAACACCAGCCACAATATGTCACTAAAGAGAAAGGCAGTAGAAGAATGGACAGAGCAGTAGACAGTTGACAATGATGATGATGATGATGACAATGATGACAAGGAGGAGGCAGACAATGATGATCAGGTGGGGGCATATACATGCATGCTGAAATTGTGACAATATATTTATCAATACAATAAAAGACAAGTTGACTCACATGATCGTAAAAAGTTCCAATCAGATATAAATGAATCCATATTGTAAGTTCTCTCCATGCCTAGACAATTTTAAAAAACAATAAAATATAGATATTTATACAAACAGATAGCATAAAGGCAATATTATTTTTTTTTATATACATATATCACTAATAATACTGCTGATCTAAATTTAACACATTGTTTAAGTGTTTTGGTTTAAAAATTAACGTTTTTGATTGAACATCAGAACCTTATGTATTTAAATATCAAAAAGATTTTGATTACCACATAAAACGATACAACTTCAAATACGAATAAGTTAGCCTAATTAATAAATGTTGCAATAAAACTTGTAAATATTCTCATTATATACAGGACTGAGTGAAAATTAAAAAAATATTTATGTGCCAGTTTGAATCAAAACTACAAATACAAAAGCATGATACAAACACGCTCAATACTTTTGCTATTCATTTTATGTCTTCTGGCAAATTATCTGCTTAATAATACACCTACACAGAAAGTATAAAACTGGATAAATATATCATAATAAATTTATTTATATTTCTAAGTTTTCAAGAGTGTTTCTATGGAGATTATGAAAGGGAAAATAGGCCAGTAACTACTAGGGTTCCTACTTCTTAAATATGTGAAAATATCATTTATATAACACGCAAATAATATATAATAATATGTAACAATACAAAATGCCATGCAATATGTTATATGTAATCATATACAAGACATAATCGTACATAAATGGAATAATATGCTATAAAATGTAATCTTGTCATAACATGTAATATGGAACCACACATAAGTAACAATATGTAGTCATATGCAAACATCTGTGATAATATACACACTAAGTTTAATACATAGTAATATGTAAATATTATATGATGACATGTAATCATATGCAGCACAATGTGTTATATAATTTGGTATGAAAATAAGCAATAAGTAAGAATATTACTATGGGTTGTTGTGTAATATGTAATATATGCAATATTGTGTAATGATTTATGTTTAAGTAATAACATACAATATCTATTGTTATTTAACGTGATATTTGTATAAATTTGTATGTGTGTGACCCACTGGCTGGAAGCAAATTGAAAAAGGTTTATAATATGCAACCACAGAGGCAAAGGAAGAGAAAGAGATGAGGATAATAAAAGACTGCAGCAGTGGAAGGTGGGGGGTGTTATATCTTTCAGGGAAAATTTAGAGGGTGATAAAGAAAATCAATTAGGAAGAGAAAAGGAAGAAAGATAGAATTAGAGATCAGCAGATTACACTTCGCACACAGATATACAAGTATATACACACATAAGCTGAGTTATATACCTCGTACACAGGTTAAACACAGAAACACAACCACATGCTTATATACATGCCAACAGATACTCGAGACTTATGTAGCCATATATATATAGATTAGTATGCATCTATCAATAGATTAACCCTCAAGACTCATATACACAGATACCCAATGATACAGATCTCAACAGATATATTTAAAATGAAAGAGTCCAATAAACTCATAATGAATTGTCAGATTACTAATAACGATTTAGAAAACTTTCAGGTAGTCTTATTACATCTTACATATCCATTACTTTTTCTCTCTTGATTATTGAATAAGAAAGACAATGTCTGTCACATACTTTTCTTTCTAAATTTCCTTCTCCTTCACCTCAGATAGTAAAGGCTGGGTGATAGAGAAAGATACAAAAAATGTGAGAAAGTTAAAGAAAAAGACAGCATGAGAGAATAAAAAAGAGCACAGGAAGAAGGGAAAACAAGTGTAAGTATCCTTTACTCAATGTTAACAGTTTAAATGTTGGCCACATACATAAATCTAAGTTGATAAATATACTTTCTTTGTATTTATAATTATATCTTCATCTTCAAAAAATAGAAATAACATTTTAAATGTTTTGAAAGTGAAACAATAGTATATTAATGCTTATTTTTCTTGCAAATACTATCTTATGCCTATTTTGTATTGTATACTTCTTTTGAAGCAAGTGACTTTTTTTGGCTGTCCTAATGTGTATCTTTCTGTTTCATTAATGGAATATTGTTTCAATATTCAAAGATGTTTTGAAAAGAAGACTTTATTACAAAATAAATTAAACAGGATTCCACATGCAAATTTGGCATAAAATGTTGTCACACACATGAGATCTATTCTTTTATTAAGAGCTCCTGCCACATAAATTTGTCTACATCCCCTGAGACTAGGAATACACTTGTTAATAGTCATGTGAGAGAGATGTCATCTAAGTTTCTCAGGAAAATGTTGTTTGACCAAAGTAATGTCATAGAGATAAGTGTGATATGAAGGAAAATACATTTCATAAATCACTTTAAACTTCACCTCCTAAATGATGATGCAACATTTTGTACACAAGTCATTAAATTCAGCAGCAATATTTTGAATAAAAAAAGTAATAAATGTAGCATAAATAAAAGCACAAAAGGAATGTTATCATAAGCAGCAATATTTTTGGTAATGAAACCAAAGAAGGAAAATAATTTGTGATCATGAAAAGACAACAGTACCTAGAAACCAATAGCATATTTATACGGTTTATCAAATGTTTGTTTCATTATATTTTTGTAAAAATTAGTTTGCAATAAAGTTTAAAATTTACCATTCCATTCAAAGTGAAATCATCAGTCAAAGTAGATAGACTTAATTGAAAACTAAAGATACTCCACAACAAATATTGATATGTTTGATATGATATATATATATATATATATATCACACACACACACACATGTATGAATGTGGGTTGATAAAATATATATTAGTGTTAGTGAATATCAGCAGTCGGGTAAAAACTGCTGAACTGATGGAATGATTTGATCTGGCAGTCAGGTACATTGCAGCTTTTCTCTCAAATATTATTAAGAACAAGTCAATACAAGAGCTTCTTTACTGAAGAGTTGGCAATGGAGTATCTATGTCAGTGTGTTAATGAAGGAATTCGCCCCTTTTATTTTCTGTAGATGTGAGGCAGATGGTCTCATAGCTTTCCTAATAAATAAGGATGATGTTAATCCTGTTAATGTTCAAT
>NC_142937.1:61953162-61968162 GCF_046866305.1 Octopus bimaculoides | reverse complement strand
TATTCATGTTGGTTAACCAATTGGAATTGATAATGCATTTATAAAAGCAGCTGATGCATGAACAGAGAATATCATATACATGAAATGTATCAGAAATTAATCCGGTGGATCAAAATTCTACAGGAAGCACAAGGCTGATTCTTATTATATTGATTTCTAGTGAAGTAACAGCCTGTAATATGGCATGTGCAATGAAAGAGCTTGGTGTGGATGAATGGCACCTGAATAAGGTTTAAGACCTGAATGAGAAAGTTAAAAGCAAGATGAGCAATATGACCAGGGAATAAAATTATAATTTTTCAGATAATCTACTATATCTTTAGAGATATAGCATGCTTTAATATTTACATCAGCACATGTAGATGTATTAAAAAGTCTTCATCTCTAAAGATAAGATTGAAAATCTGAAAATTATAATTTTCTCAACAACTTGTCTCAGACACTTAACTCTCAGAATAGATATTTGTATAGATATTAAATAACTAGTATCACTAAAATTCAGTTCTAAGCTACTTCTTTTCATCATAATTCATAAATCAAGAATGAAAGTATTCAACACCAGATGGCATGTAAGGACTTTGATATGATATGAAGTTAAGACAACCTGGCTCTCAGCACACAATCAAACTATAGGCTGTGAAAGAAGTTTGAAATATAGAAGTTTAACTCTTAAAGTTCTATACTGCAAGTAACCACATTTGTTGCCAAGTCCTAAATCATACATAATTCATTACTTCAAATAGTGTTGTTGTTGTTTGGGATTGAAAACTTGAACTTATCTGTATGAGAAACAAACTCTTGCCTCATCTTAGAAAGAACTTCCTGTCAAAAGACTTCCTGTTTGCATCATGCCTGTTTATTTTTTGTACTTTACTAAGTGGATTTCTCCAAATTTTTCTTCCTTTGATTTGTGAACATCATGGAAGTTAATACCTCAAGCATTGAATTAGAATTTCAGTAATATTATTTGTTACTGATATATGTATAATTTAACTAGAGAAAGAGAAAGCTTGGATTTGGAGAAAACAAAATGATATATCAGTGTCATCTGTACACAGCAGCTATCTAAGAAATATTGAGATTGATTGATTCTGAATAGGAGTGGAGTTATCATACAGTTGATATTGCATCAATGCTTTTGTTAAAAAAAAAATTGAAAGTATTAATTTACTGATATGTTTTAAATGTAGAATCTCTGCATACAGATAATTTTATGAAGAGAGTGTAATTATTGTATCAAGTAAATAATGTTTATTTGTTAGGGCTGACAAAACATTTCAATGAAGGAGATGAAGGTCACTCTTGGAATCTAATAGGAATGCAGTTTCGAAGTTACTTAAACCGGCACACAAATTTTAGCTCTGAGATTGGAAACTAAAGACCAGGAATCAGTTTCTTGTATATAACATAGATGCATAATCAACTTACCAATATTCAACATAGCTAGGCTCATGAAACTGACATGAAAACAAGTAAATATCACTGTTAACAAGTAAAACCCACACTCACAATGTACACCAATGATTTTTCTATTGTACCAGCAATTTTCATCCAAATGATTATATTTTTAGGACTGAGAAATTTATTTAGAAAAAACACTATGGGATTATAAGAGTTAATTTAAAAGTAAACATACATTTGTGACCCTATATTTCAAACAACTTCAAATAAATGTCTCTACACAACAAGTGGGTTGGGAGTAGGTCTGAACACAATAGCAGAATATGATTTGAAGTGGCTGGAAGAATTGTTCTTTCTGTTGGCAGCAAAAGAACTCTCTCCAAAATTAATGGGTAACTTAAAAACTGTGAAAAGCAGTTGTTTATATAAGAGAAACTTAGGAACAAAACATGTTCTCATAGGATGAGGAACAATATCTATGAACTGTGGAGTGTCTAATGTAAATGATTTTATAAAACATAAGCTATAGTATTTACAACAGATGGTCATAATTCTTATGAAGATACTGTTTAAACACATGACATGTACATAGTAATGAAGAACTATCAACAGGTAGAGAACAGATAAAGTAGCAATAGAAGACATGAGGAAATCAATTATTGTGCAAGAGACAATTGATTTTGACTTGAATCAAGACATGAGTGAGAAGGCTAAAAGCAATGTCAAAATAAGGAATATGAGTTCTGATATTAAATTACTAATGGGAGTTCATAAAATTCAGTTGTTCTCTCCATCATTTTCATCCTAATCCTCGAATCAAGATGTTGTCTTTTGTTTTAGTATTTAGTAGGAGAAAGAGGAACAGCAACTATGAACTTTGAAAGCTCTCCCAGACTGGTGAGGTTGGTGCAGTTGGTGTGAAGTTGGAATTTCAGTAGCAAAAATTTGGCAAGGATAGAATTCTATCATTTGGAGAGGAAAATAATCGGAAAAAAAATAGTTATCATAGGATTGTGCACCAGGTCAGTTTGGATGGAGATGTTACACGCAAAGGGAGAAGAGTTGAATCTGAGTTGAATTAAATAACTTATGATAACAAGTTTTAGATTAAAGGCTACTAAAAGTGCATGTCTTTTCATTCTGTAGTAGCTGATAAAAATAAACACAAAATGCATAAAAATTAGACAAAATTAAGTAATTCAGTTATTTCATTACTCTCGAATAGAAAAAGGCTTCTTTTTTTTTTTTAATAAATCCCATTTGATCTTTTGGAAAGTAATCACACCTGCTTAAAATTTAAATTTTTAAAAATTAAACCAATGCCAACTTCTATATCTACAGTTTATACAATAAACACAGCGGTTTTTCGGGAATTAATTATCCATTAATATATAATACTTCAATAAAGAATGATGCTGCATTTATCTTTGTATGCAGCAATAAAAATCGAAGATAACAGTTCCTTAAAAGAGTGAATAGGTAGTTATCACAAAAGGGACCTTTTCAAATGAGTATGTGTTGTCATGTTCTGAAGAATTATCACTTCTTCTTAGCATATTATTACGCAGAAGCCACCAAGAAAATGGTGTAAATTGTTAGAAGAGACACAATAGATTGTCCTACAGAGGTTGAATTCAGTGCATATATAAGACTATTGAATTCATTGAAGTGAATATTCTATACTTTACTAGCTACACTTTTTTCAGTATAAAGTACACCAAGATCAACTTAAATTCAATGAAGGTCAGTTAAATACCAGTTATTCTAAGGATACAATTTGGAATAAGAATGATTTTTATAATTTGAAATCAGATTGGCTCTTCACAGAAATAAAATAATTACCCCTAAGTTGTTTCTCATATATATTTTAACATCAGTGTTGATATGTGGTAGCAAAAATTAATATCTGTAGCAAGAAAAATCCAATAATGAGATAATTCTGTTTTTCATCTACAGAAGAAAAGGTTAAAATTTTCATCCATGCAGTGGTGCACTTTGTAAACATTTGCAAAACAAGATGAAATAATTTACTTGAGTAAAATGCACGAAAATGATAACTTCATTTTGCTGATGCTGAAAGGTACATTTTAATAGCAACATGGCTCACCACCAAGATACATTAAAACGATGGTACATGAAATAAGTCAATTATTTGTTTATTAATATTGTAAGAGTACATAAATTACTATCTGTTAATGGATTCCCTATTAGATATTAAGTTATTTGAGATATCAACCAAAAATATTACATATACAACCAAAAGATTTAAGTAATTTATTCTCTTAGGTATTTCAAAATTTATGGACAAACACTACCTATTGAAAAAAAAAACAGTAAAGGTTAATATAATTTATCTAATGCTACTATAACTTGCTGACAGGATCAATAATGTGTTAGACTAGAAATTGAATAGCCAGTGGTTAGTATCCTTTCTTGGGAGTTACACTAAAGTTAAGATGCTAAACTCTAATCTATCCCTCTTAACCAAACTAAATGTTTAACTCTTTAGTATTTAAGCTAACCATAATGAGCAAAAATATTCTACCTGTTTTATGTAGAAACCAGCCAGATCCAGCCTCTCACATCTAACTTACAATGTCATTCTAAAAATAAACAATCACATCGTTGACATCTCAAAGCTATAAGATGATGCATGATTAATTCAAAACACTGTGAATAAATAAGCACTACATTTGACATCAGAATGCTAAACAGTTAAGTCCTTCCTGCTGCCTTGAAGAAAACAGGGGAAGTGTTCTAGTGTTCCATCTCCAACCACTCACGCCAGTCCTTTTGGTCAGTGTCACCAATGCATTTAGACACTGGTAGTGATTATCTGATTAGCAGCAGAATGTGATATTTGATATGCAATAGATTTCCTTAGTGAAAAGCTCTTGACACCAGCAATTTCCCAGTAGAAACAAGTAACCAAAGATGTTATTCTTCACAAAATGGAAAATATAAAAATGTGATAGTGAAAAGGTTCAGTAAAAATCAAGACTTAAAGTTTACATTTCTATAATAAAGACAATCATTTCCAACATGGTGCAAAGCAACACATTTAGTGGGAGAGGTTATTAGTCAATTAAATCAATCCTAGTACCTGACAAATACTTTATTCTATCAACCCCAGAAGGATAAAGGGGGCCTTAGCAGGATTTGAACATGTACTACAAAGCAATTTGTCCATTGCTCTAAGGGTTCTGCTAATCTATATAATTATAAAATTAACTACTCTATATAATTAACAACAATGGCAATTTCAACTTCAACACTAATAGCAGTAGCAGCAGTAGTAGTTTCGAATTTTTGCACAAGGCCAGCAATTTTTGAGGAGAGATGTATGTTGATTACATCAACCCTAGTACTTGACTGGTAATTATTTTATTGGCTGCAAAATGACAAAAAGCAAAGTTGATCTCCACAGAATTTGAGAATAATAATAAGAAAAGCTTCACACTTAGGCACAAGGCCTGCAGTTTTGAAGGGAAGAGATAACTTGACATCGTTATCCCCAGTATTTAACTTGTTCTTTTTCAACCCCAGAGGAATGAAAGGAAAATTTGATCCCAGCAAAAGTTGAACTTAAATTGTAAAGAGTCGAGGAAATCCATAAGTCAATTTATCTGACACTCTAACGGTTCTGCCAGCTGAGGAATCACTGACCCAACACCAACTGAAAATAAACTATCAGAGCAAGCCTCATATCAACACCATTTCAGTTTTGATCCAGCCACACAAAATATCCTTTCTACTATGGGTACAAGGCCTGAAATTTTTGGGGAAGGAACCAGTTGATTAGATCAAGTCCAGTGCATAACTGGTAATTATTTAATCAACCCCGAAAGGATGAAAAGCAAAGTTGACCTAAGAACGTAGAGACAGGCAAAATACCACTAAGCATTTCACCCAGTTAACAATTCTACCATCTCACTGCCTTCTTGCCACACAAAATATGACAAACAATACAAATAAAAGCTATGTCAAACACAATGTTAATAGAGGAATGCCTACTTTGAACATAATACCTGTAAAATACTGGTTTCAAATTTTGGCACATGGCCAGCAAGTTTGGGGGAGGAGGTAGGTCAATTACATCTATCTCAGTCCTCAACTAATGCTTATTTTATCGACCCTGAAAAGATGAAAGGCAAAGTTAACCTCGGTGGAATTTGAACTCAGAACATAAAGACAGACAAAACACCACTAAGCATTTTGCCCAGCATGCTAATGATTCTACCAGCTCACTGCCTTCATACCAGTAAAATATTAAAAATGAGCATGCAATATTTGACATCTCCAGAAACAAATATATGAAAATGAAGAAAATCTAAATCAGTTAAAGGCAAACTGCAGTCTGCAGGATTTTTTTGCATATCATACCCAACAAAAAATTACCAAGAATTTTTTAATAGTATTCCTGCCTGATGATGAGCCCTGTCTCATGTGGCCCACTTCTCAAAAAAGATTTCTCATACCTGATTCAAATAAAGGACACGACTTGGCTCCTGAAGTCTCACAGATGAATTGTAAAAAGCAAAAATAGAAATGGATGTCAGAGGAATATGTTTATATTGTTCATTCAAATCCTACAATGTCTCTCTCTCAAGTCAAAATATGAAACTACAGCAATTTATTCCTGTAATATTTTTTTTGAAAAATATAGCTTAGATCTAAACATAGTTTTGGGCCTACTGAACAAGCTAACTCAAGAAAACATATTTTCATAGCCAAAAAATATGAAAACTCAAAGTAGAACATTTAAGAGAACACATAATGCAAATGCAAATAACATATACAAAACAGCAGCAAAATATTAAAAAAAAAACAAGATGCATTAAAAACAAAGTAAAGAACAAAAAAGAAAATTTTAAAACAACCTGAAACATCGACAGAATGATGGGCAACAAAATCTGGACCAGAATAATGCAAAGAAAAAATATAAATAAAAGGGAATACAAGGAAGATTAAAGAATAAGAAATTTTAAAAGTGGAAATCCTGAACATGACAATCTAAAGGTGGTAATTAACGAAATAAAAAGACCCTGAATGTACATCTCAGGGATAAAATTCAGTGATGAAGTCACAATAGGAAAATGCAAACCTGGTCATCACACACTTAATGAAAACAGACAGGAAAATCAATTCACCAGGTTGACTTAATGTGGTTACTAAGGAAAAACAGAGTTTCTCTTAGACATACTCTTACAGGAATATCACAAACCCAAGTAAACAACAAGGGAAACAAATATGCGACAAAAATAGAATAAATGAAAAAAAAATAGAACTCTCAGACTTTAATGAAATGACACAACTAAAAAAAAGAAGAGACAAATATGACTACTTAGTAAAAAAAAAACAGTTAAAAACATGACAATAATTCTAAAAAAAAAAACAGCATCTGGAATCAAAGAAATGCCTGAAACAAGAAAACTTCAATAAACTACAAAGACTGTGTGGGTATGAAAACAACAGTGATTCTTTGAGAAAAAAAAAATTTAAATTCTTTAACTAAACAAAAGAAATCAATCAGTAACAGAAGCTAAAGAATTCTGAGAAGAAACAGGAACAGTGAAGGGATTCCAACAGATGAGATTATTCAAAACAATGAACACAGTATCTGAACAATTTAAGGTTGGAAAATCACAGCAACACAAAATTAAAATAAACAGTGGGAAGGTTGCAACTAGCCATGATTCTTCTTGGGAATTGTAAAGAAGTGAAGTGATTTCCCATCGCTTTCTTCACTGCAGATGATGGCCACACTTAATCAAGATCTACCATTGTCTCTCACTCAAAAGTCATCCATGGCAACACTTATGCTACTACCTGATGCAGGGCATGGCTTAGGCTTATTTAAAGGTGGCCTAAATTTGCCCTACCACAATAACACCCTTGGAGATATTTCATTTTTAATTATCTCATTAATGTAACTCAAACAGCATTCAGACCCCCAGCAGCTGTTGTATTCCCCTTTCAGTAATCTTTTACGACACACAGAGGATATGTGGGAGGTATTCTTCTAAAGCCCCATCCCCAGGCACCTTCTCATTTTTGGTCAATAACATCAGAAATGAAAAGGTGCTTGGAGAGCTGTGAAATATTGAGGATAGCATGGACTCAGTGTATGAGGAAGTGCTGACCCACTGTGGTAACTAGGAAACTGCTTCATGAGATAAGGGCCAAACAACTGAGTAGCACCCTCCCCCGCTACTGACTTGGTAACCTAGGTAACAGAAGCTATCAACTACTTCTAGTTTTCCTCCCTGGAATGTGGCAGAAGTTCTCTGCACATTTTCAGTGTTTATTGCTCCTGAGCATTTGCCACATACAAAAACTATCTTCCCAGTTAGCCTTCCTTTGATATTGCTGCACCTCTTATGTGCCCATAGCTTACACTGGGTACATCTTATAGAGTTTCTACCAACGCCTTTTCTACATATCGAGCAAGGCCATCTACCTGAAGGGATTTGTGGTTTGTCTGCCTTCCAACTTATTAGGACTTTGGTTTTAGCTAGGTTGACTCTAAGGCCCTTCGATTCTAATCCTTGTTTCCACACGTGAAACCTCTCCTCTAGTTCTGATAGTGACTCAGCAATTAGAGCAAGGTTGTTAGCATAGAGGAGCTCAAGGGAGCATCCTGTCTTGAATTCCTCTGTTATTGCCTGGAGGACTATGATGAGTAACAGGGGGCTGAGGATTGATCCTTGGTGGACCCCTACCTCTACCTAGAATTCTTCACTGTACTCATTGCCAACACTCACCTTACAGACAGCGTCCCAGTACATGGCTTGCACAGCTTTCACTAACCATTCATTTATCCCTAGTTTCCTCATTGACCACCAGATAAGGGATCGGGGGACCCTGTCAAAGGCTTGCTCCATGTCAACGAAAGCCAGGTACAGAGGTTTATCTTTGGTTAGGTATTTCTCCTGCAGCTGTCTTACCAGAAATATAGCATCAGTGGTGCTTTTCCCTGGCATGAACCCAAACTGCTCTGATTAGTTGGGCTATGACCCTCTCCGTGACCTTCAGTACCTGATCCAACAACTTGATACCTCTGTAATTTTTTGTATCTAAAGCGTCACCTTTACCTTTGTAGCAGTTGACTATGGTGCTGCTACATCAGTCATTGGTATGACTCCTTCGTGTATCACCTGGTCAACTATACGGGTTATAGCTGACACTGCCAGATATTTTGAGCATCTCTGCAGTGATTTTTGATGGGTCAAGGGCTTTCCCTGTCTTCAGACTCTTAATTGCTTTATCTACCATGGTACTGTCAACTTGGATAGCTGATCCCTCTGTTGGGTCAACATTCGGCAGACTCTCTTTCGCCCATTCATTTTCTTTATTGAGCAACCTTTCATAGTGGCGTCTCCAAACCTCTCTCATTGCAGCCTCGTTTAGTGCAAGTGAACCATCATCCATGCAGACACATTTCTCTCCTACGACATCACGATTCTCTCTCACACACTGTCTTGCAATACGAAATACCCCAATTTTTGGTCCTCATGGCACAGTACATTGACAAATTTTTTCTTATCTGCTTCCCCTCTGGCTAAATAAACCTGTCTCCTAGCTTCCCTTCTGGCAGTCTGATACAATTCCCTGCTACCACCATTCTTCCAGTCCTTCCAAGCCTGTTTCTTTTCTCTAATAGCCCTGTCAACAACACTGTTCCACCACCACGTTATTTTGGGTCAAGAGGGGACTTTGCACCATCCACAGATCTAGTTAGTGGCCCTCAGCAGGTTGTCCCGTAGAAATCTCTGGTTGTCTTCTAAATCATGTGAAGCTATATCACCTTCTATATCGTCAAAGGCTTTGAGTAATATGTCTCTAAATCTCTGTCCATTCGCAGGATCATTAAGCTTCTAGATATATATATATATATAATATATAAATATATGCATATATACATACATATATGTACATATCTACATATATATGTATATATACATGCATATATGGGTACATGACATCAAAAAAACGTAGACACAATAAGAATCGAGAACATAAAAAACAAAAGCATAGAAAACGAACTTTTTTCCGAACAATGAAAATTACAAACAGAGAAACAAGACATGCAACATAAAGAACATTACCTTCATTAGTTGTCCCCTGTTTTATCTACTCAGTGTTTCGAAGGTAAGGACAAGACGCGACTTCGTTAAAACAGTCCTTCCCACAAAGCAAATTAAATAAAATTTGGGATTTTTTGCGGAGGGTGAATGTGTTAACAAAAACAGGACAGTGAACACAAAACAGTAAAAAGAAACGGTGAGGGCTGTTAAGCCAAGAAGATGTGAAGTGGTGAACACTGGAGAAACGAGCTATTAGAAGAGACAGATAAAAGCACATCTTTCCTAAAGACAAGACATGCTTTTATCTGTCTCTTCTCAAAGCTCATTTTTCCAGCGTTCACCACTTCACATCGTCTTGGCTTAACAGCCCTCACTGTTTGTTTTTACTGTTTTGTTCTCACTGTCTTGTTTTTGATACAACTTTCACCCTCCACAAAAAATCCCAAATTTTATTTAATTTGCTTTGTGGGAAAGACTGTTTTAACAAAATCGTGTCTTGTCCTTACCTGCGAAGCGCAGAGTAGAAAGAACAGGGGACAACTGATGAAGGAAATGTCACTTTATGTTGCTCGTTTCTCTGTTTGTTTTTTTTCGTTGTTCGAAAAAAAGTTTGTTTTCTATGTTTTTGTTTTTTATGTTCTTGTTTCTCATTGTGTCTATGTTTTTCCGATCTCCTGTACCCATATATGCATGTATATGTACTTATATATGTAGGTATGTACATATATGTATATATGCATATATTTATATATTATTTATATTATTATATGATTGAACGCCATGCATCCTTTTCCAAGTAAGTTTTATCTATATGTGTGTGTATGAGAGTGTGTGTGTGTGTGTATGAGAGTGTGTGTGTGTGTGTGTGTGTGTGTGTATGTGTCTTTGTGTTCTAATAGTATAAGAGTAAATACAAAATTTAGCTGTGTGGTAAGAAGTTTGCCTTCCACTTTGTCTTCCATTGACATAGTTCCAAGTTCAGTCCCACTGCATGGCATCTTGGGCAAGTGTCTTCTACTATAGCCTTGGGCTGACCAAAGCCTTGTGAGTGGATTTGGTAGACATAAACTGAAAGAAGTCCGTTGTGTGTATATATGTGTGTGTGCTTGTCTTTTGTCTGTGTTTGTTCTCTACCACTGCTTGACAACTGGTGTTGGTTTGTTTATGTTCCCATAAGTTAGCAGTTTGGCAAAAGAGACAGACAAGAATAAGTACTGGGCTTAAAATTAAAACAACTACTAGGATCGATTCATTCGACTAAAAAGTTCCTAGAGGCAGTGCCCCAGCATGGCCTCAGTCTATTGACTGAAACAAATAAAAGATAAAAGATGAAACCAACAGAAAACACCACACAAACCTAAAACCCACCAAAACGCACTTGGTAGAGCAGTGAAAGCACACAATAAAAATATGACAATTGGATGATGATGATAATAATGATGATGATGATGATGATGATGATGATGATGATGATGATGATGACAATAATAATAATAATTAATTTTAAACTTTAAAGAAATTTTCTCATATCTCTATGTCCTTCTTAAAACCTAACATTTTTTTTTTTCTTGAATCTTGACAATAGCTCAGTCAGTCAATTCTTAAATACAACTGTAATTGATATTATAAAACTTCATTAGTATTATCTTTTTAACTCGATTCTCTCTTTTTTTTTTCTTCTTCTTCTTTTTACTGCCTTCATTAATTATGCAACTTGGCTACATTTGGAACTACATTAAACACATAAACAATACTGATGTGAGGTGAATCAGTTCGATACATCATATCTACTGACATTTAGTAACTCAAAGCTTAATTCAATGAAGCAGGTGTT
Organism: Octopus bimaculoides; assembly: GCF_046866305.1. Taxonomy (NCBI): domain Eukaryota; kingdom Metazoa; phylum Mollusca; class Cephalopoda; order Octopoda; family Octopodidae; genus Octopus; species Octopus bimaculoides. The sequence goes on along the minus strand of NC_142937.1, from coordinate 61,956,840 downwards.
TATAGATAAAATACACAAAAAAAGCTTCACAAAAAAACCTTTGAAAACTGCATTTGCATACAGACATACATACATGTATTTATGTGTGTATGTGTATATATATATATATATGCACACACATATATATATATACATATACACACACAAACATATATATACATACTAACGTACATACACATATATACATACACTAAACAAGTGTGAGTGCATGTGAGTATACATGCACATATATATGGCTCAGTGGTTCAAGCATCAGGTCACAATCATGGGTAGTGAGTTCGATTCCCACACCAGGCTTTATGTGTTCTTGACCAAGACACTTTAGTTTATGTTGCTCCAGTTCACTGAGCTGTAGAAATAAGTAGCAACATCACTAGTGCCAAACTGTATCAGCCTTTACCTTTCCCTTGGATAACATCGGTGGCGTGGAGAGAGGAAGCTGGTATGCATGAGTGACTGCTGGTCTTCCATAAACAACCTTGTCCAGACTTGTGCGTTAGAGGGCAACTTTCTAGGTGCAATCTCATGGTCATTCATGACCAAAGGGGTCTTTACAGTTTACCCTGTATATACACTCATATTTATGCACATACATACACATATGTGAAGGTGCATGGCCTAGTTGTTAGAGTGTTGCACTCAATGATCACTGTATCATGGGTTCGATTTCCAGACTGGTTGAGTGTTGTGTTCTGGAGCAGAACAACTTCATTTCATGGTGTTTCATGTTGCCAATTACCTATCTTGTTAAGTGCTCAATTTAGCATTTGATTCAACTAGCAACTAGCCTAAGCACTAATAGTATGCAAATTGGGTTCAACAGTTTATAATACCTTTTGTTAGTAAACCTATAGATGACATTTATTCAAGTACAATACTTAATAGTACTATATTTCGAATAGTATACAATAATATATATATATACATAACTGACATATGCAATATATATATATATATATATATATACATATATCAAATATACACTAAGCATATATTACGAATATATACTGTGTATATACATATTAATTGTATACAATAATAGTATTGCATAAAGTACAATACTTGGTACTATGATGATGCATGCCTTTTTTTTTTTTTTTGCTAGTCAATGTTAAAAGTATATACTTTAGCTATAAACTAGGTCATAATGTAGGTGATAGGTTATCTAAATATAGCAAATGTTTGTTGAATATTAGCTTGAAAAGCGTAAAAAGATTTGAAAGCTTGTAAAGCTCCAGAAGGATTTGCATGTGATTGCACTAAGTCCGAGTTCTGCTACCTAGGAGTAAGACCTGATTATATGTGTAATTTAAATATTGGCTTCACATTTTGGCACAGGGCCAGCAATTTCCAGGGAGTGGGTAGGTTGATTACATCAATGCCAACACTCAACTGGTACTTATCTTATTGACCGCAAAAGGGTGAAAGACAAAGTCAACCTCAGCAGAATTTGAACTCAGAACATCAAGACGGAAGAAATTCCACCAAGCATTTTGCCTGATGTGTTAATGATTTTGCCTGCTCGCCACCTTACATGTGATTTGAATATTATTGTAAATAAAGATTGAAGGCTATTGAGGAATGATACCAAATATAGAGAACTGAATAAGAATAAATTGGCTTAAATTGGAGTGGAATTAGTTTTTAGTTAGCAAGAGACTAAGGAATATATTAATGCATTGCAAGGTAAATACATTATAATACCAAGATATAAGGCTGCAGGGAATTTTGTTATTATTTAATTATGTCACTCAGTCTGTGACACACAGATAGTAGACATAAATGGTAACATGTCCAATATATCATCTACCAAATGCACTAATTCATGGAGAATTGCTTGGAAGAAAGCCTGGTCAAGTAGAGGCAGGCAGAGCCTCTGCTTGACCTTACAAACATGCTGTTCATGAAGTAAGTAGTGCTCCACTCAACAAGGGATAAAAATGTCCTGGATTACTGCTTTGCTAATATTACAGAGTTCATCCATAATGTTAGGGTGACACCAATAATTTTTGTAATCCATAACTTGCTGAGAATGGCCAATCAACAAAAAGACATAATTCTCTGCAACAGGAAAATACTAATGAGACAAAGAATAAAGATCTCAAATCATTTAAAAAAAGAGGCCATTAAATGATAGTGAAGAATCCTGTCTCAAACAAACACTACTTGATATTGAAAATGGACTCAACCACTCCTATGAAGGGAAGAAAGCAGAAAAAAGAAGCCAAAGCTACAAATAGATATACATTCAAACCCTAGAGATTTCTATAGATGTACAAAAAGAGTCTGCTTCAGTACAGTTCAAGTTTCTGTTCAAAGTAAATGCCTCACTGAAGGATAAGTGAAATACAACTTGTGCTATACAAAATTTTTTTCACAGCTTTGTTGGGATAATTGAAAATAATTATACCCAAAGAGTTCCTAGACACCATAGATTTCAATGAAGAGATGGCAACAATTGATTACATTGAAATGAAGGAAACTTAAATTCAGTTACTGGCCCTGAGGGATTCCCAGCAATCCTCCAAAAAACATGCAAATGGGCAAGACCACTGCAGACCCTTTTTCAAAGCTTCCTCACAAGTGATAAACTTGCCTAAGAAAGCATAATATATTCTATCCTTAAAGGAGAAAGCAGATGCAACTGCTAAAATTATGACATGTTTCTCTACTCTCACATATCAGCAAGGTGAAACAAATTGCCAGGGAAGCTGATCATGTTCCTAGGGAAAATTACTTGCTTCCTAACTCCCAGCATGGCTTCCACTTGAGAAGAAGCTGCCTTACACAGCTTCTGCAACATTATGACTGGGTATTGAAACAACTTATGAATTGCCCAAAATGGATGTGGCATATCTTGATTTGGCAAAGGCATTCAATAAGGTTGGTTATGGGATGATGTATTACAAATCATGTAGATTTGGTAAAGTTGGAAAACTGGTAGAGTAGTTAGATGATTTTTTAAAAGACAGAAGCCAGACTGTAGCAGCCAATGAAACCTTCACAAAAGAGACATTACTGGTGAGTGGAGTGCCTCTGGGAACAGTCTCAAGGCCACTGCTGTCTGTGGTAACTCTCTCTCTTTCTCTCTCAGACGTGCCATCAGTTATACAGCAGCTATTCTGATGATACAAAAGAAGCACAAGTAGTCAAGAATCCTTTTGAAGCTAATTTTCTACAGAAAGATGTAAATGCCATATATAAATGGAATGAAGAAAATAACATGACATTTAATGTATGAAAATTCCAAAGCCCTGCGCTGTCAACCAGCTTGTATCAACACACTGCAACAAAGACATTTCAGACGAGAAGGAATGGCAATCCCAGAGTCAAATTCAGTGCATATCTTGGGATTGATATTAACAACTATACTTCTTTCCATGTACATATCACAAAGATGGTGGTAGTTGGATTCTGAGAAATTTCAGAACAAGGGATCAGGAAATTATGCTGATCCTATGAAGGATGTTTGCCCTCAGCTGTCTGGACTATTCCTCTCAACTATCATCACCCCACTGTGTCAAATTAATAGTTGAACTTGAAGCAATTCTATGATGCTACACCAAGATTGCATCAATGAGACAGTTGAGCCATTAGGAAAGGCTGAAAGATTTACAACTATACTCATTGGAGTAAAGGCAGGAAAAATATGCATTGATATATATATACGAAAGATCC